>NW_005842492.1:224010-232803 GCF_000455745.1 Alligator sinensis | reverse complement strand
AGGGAAAGAAAATAGACCTATTTCTCTTTTCATGCCAGCATAAATTGTAAGTGACTTTATACAACTCAAAGGGATTAAAGATGTAAATCCAATATGAGAGAAGCATCATACCCAATAATGTTATTCTTAGTTTTGTTGAATATATTCAATAAGAGGGTCTTTTTGTACAAGTTCAGAATAGTGTACATATGTGTCATTTCATATCCGTCAATGGAGCTGCAAAAACAAGAAATGATGCAATTTCAGATGCTATGCTATTTGCAGAACCCCCATTCTAGGAAAGAAAGTTTTAGACATTTATTTCTATAACTAAAATGTGAATAATATTTTTAAAATAACTGCATTTGCTTGTATTTGCTAGTGCAACTCAATATTTATTAAAATATTTAAGTAGCAGGCAAGAGAGCTACAGGAGAAGGTGGCAAGGCTTCAAAGCATCCTCTGCTATGAGGACTTCATCAATTTGATGCTGGAAGAAACTTCTAGCACTGCAGAAGAAGGACGGCCAGAGGTGGTTCTAGATGAGAAAGATGACTGCCAGGAAGGTGGAAGGTCTGGCAGCAAGACCTCTGGCATTAAGCATAAATCTTTATCTCTACCTGCCACTTCCTGGAGAACAGATATGAAGCCCTAGCAGCATAGAAGGAGGAAGATGTTCCATTGGTGGAAGAGGGTAGGCCAGGCATTCCCAAAGTTGAGAGGATTGAGACCACTGCCACCAAAAGGACGGATACCGTGGGTGGTGGTGGTTGGAGGGTCCCTTCCATGGGAGATCGAGGCATCCAGCTGCTGGCCTGACCTGTTGTTTTGGGTGGTCTGCTGCTTGCCCAGACCCTGGATTGAAGATGACATAGAAGGATTACTGAGACTCATCTGGCCTTCTGACTACTATTCCATGCTGCTCATCCATGTGAGTACCAGTGGTACTGCTAGGGGTCACCCCAAACAGATAAAAAATGACTAAAGGACTCTGGGTAAAAAGGTGAAGGGGACAGGGGCTCAAGTGTTCTCCTTGATACATCCAGACAAGGGGAAGGACCCAGGCAGGAGTGGATATACCCTGTAGATCAGTGCATGGCTGCACAAATAGTATTGCCAGCAGGGTTTTGGCTTCTTTGACCATGGGATGTTGTTCCAAGAAGTAGTTCTAGCAAGAGATGGGATCCATTTGACAAAGAGTGGAAAGAACATCTTTGCAGACAGGCTTGCTAACCTAATGAGGAGGACTTTAAACCAGGTTTGCCAGGGGCTGGAGACCAAAGCCCTGAGGTAAGTGGGGAAGCAGATGACCTGGAGGAAGCACAAGCAGGAGAGAGCAACAGGGGAGGCCTTATTCTTCCAGAGAAAGCCGGGCAATTGGTTAGTTACCTCACATGTCTGTACACAAATGCACGGAGCCCAGAAAACAAGCTGGAAGAATTGGAGGTTCTCGTCCAGTCATGGAACTATCATGTGATTGGAATAACAGAGACTTGGTGGAATAGCTTGCATGATTGGAGCATAATTTTCAGTTTTTAGCTGTGCAATTAAATTGTGATGAATTGTGACTATTTTTTTTATTTGCACACCTAATTGCAATAATTTTTTTAAATTGTTTGACAGCCCTACTTCAAATAGTTAGTGAAAGTTTCCTGATCACATGGCCTGGTTCTCATGGGGACTTCAGTCACCCTGACATCTGCTGGGAGGGCAATAAAGCAGTGCGCAGTTTTGGGGAGATTACTGGGAACAACTTTCTGGTACAAGTGTTGGAGAGGCCAACTAGGGGCCATGATCTTCTTCATCTGCTGCCCATAAACAGGGAAGAATTGCTAGGGAATATAGTAATGGATGGCAACTTGGGCAGCAGCAGCCATGAGATGACTGAATTTAGTATCCTGAGGAAAGGAAGAAAGGTTAGCAGCAAAGTAAAGACCATGGATTTCAGAAAATCAGACTTTCACTCACTTGGGGAACTGAAGGGCAGGATCTCTGGGAGGCCAGTCTGAGGGGGAGGCCAGTTTAGGAAAGCTGGCTGTATTTTAAACAAACCTTGCTGAGGGTGCAGGAATGAACCATCTGGATGAGCTAGAAGGTTAGCAAGTATGGCAGAAGAGCAGATTGGCTTAGTAGGGACCTCTTAAATGGGTTAAACATAAAAAGGAAGTTTACAAGATGTGGAAACCTTGACAAACAACTAGGGAGGAGTATAACAGTATTGTTCCGGCATGCAGGGATGAAATCAGAAGGCAAAAGTAGAACTGAAGTTGCAGGAAGCAAGGGACATAAAGCGTAACAAGAAGGGTTTCTACAAGTATGTCAGGAACAAGAATGGGTGAGGCAATCTAGTGACAGATGATGCCGAAAAGGCTGAAGTACTCAATGCTTTTTTTTCCCATGGTCTTCACAAGCGAGGTCAGCACTCAGACTACCGCACCTGGCAGCACAGTGTGGGTAGGAAGTGAGCAGCCCTCTGTGGCAAAAAACAGGTTAGGGACCATTTAGAAAAGCTGGACATATACAAGTCCATGAGGGCAGATGTGATGCACTCAAGGATGCTGAGGGAGTTAGCCATTGTGATGGCAGAGCTGTTGGCCATTATCTTTGAAAAGTTGTGGCAGTTGGGAGAGGTCCCAGATGATTGGAAAAAGGAAAATCTAGTGCCCATCTTTAGGAAAGGAAAGAAAGAGGATCCGGGGAACTACAGACTCATCAGCCTGACTTCAGCCCCTGGGAAGATCGTGGAGCAGGTCCTCAAGGAATTCTAAGCACTTGGAGGAGAAGAAGGTGATAAGGAACAGTCAGCATGGATTCATGAAGGGGAAGTTAGGCCAGACCAACCTGATTGCCTTCTATAATAAGATGACTGGCTTTGTGGATGTGGGGAGAGCAGTGGATGTGATAACCTTGATTTTAGCAAGCCTTTTGAGATTGTCACCCATATCAATGGTTCAATATCTAGCTGTCTGCCAGTATCAAGTGGAGTACTGACCCAGGTTCAGTCTTGAGGCTGGTTTAATTCAATGTCTTCATCAACAACTTGGAAGATGGGATGGGGTGCACCATCAGCACCCTCCCCCAAGCTGGGAAGAGTAGTAGATACATTGGAGACTAGACCAAGGGTTCAGAAATACATCAACAAATTGGAGGACTGGTCTAAAAGAAATCTCATGAGGTTCAATAAGAACATGTGCAAAGTCCCATAACTAGGATGGAACAATCCCATGCACTGCTACGGTCCGGAGACCACAGAGAAGCTCTGCCAAAAAGGACCTGTTGTTTAAAGTGGGCAAGAAGCTGAATATGAGATAACAGTATGCCCTTGTTGCAAAGAAGGCTAATAACACGCTGAGTTGATTTAGTAGGTGTGTTGCCAGCAGATCGAGGGAAGTTATTCTTCTCCTCTGTTTGGCACTGGTGAAGCCACATCCTGAGCACTGTGTCCAGTTCTGGACCACCAACTACAGAAAAGATGTGGACAAATTCAAGAGAGTCTGGTTAGGGGGTTGGGGCACATGACTTTTGAGGAGAGGCTGACAGAACTGGGTTTATTTAGTCTGAAGAAGAGGAGACTGAGAGAGGATTTAATAACAACCTTCAACTACCTGAAAGCTTTTTACAAAGAGGATGAATTTAGACCTTTCTCAGTGGTGGCAGATGACAGAACAAGGAACAAAGGTCTCAAGTTGCAGCAAGGGAAGTTTAGGTGATATACTAGGGTAACAAGGCACTGGATCAGGTTACCCCGATAGGTTGTGGAATCTCCATCCTTACAGGTATTTCAGACTTGGGTAGACAAAGCCTTGCCTGGGATGATTTAGTTGGGGATGGTCCCTTTTTTAAGCAGGTGGTTGGACTAGATGACCTCCTGAGGTCCTTCCAACCCTAATTTTCTATGATTCCCAGAGAAAAAATATATTACAGAAAACCAAGTGCTTGGGTACATTGACATGTGAAAACTCTTATGTTGATATTTTTTACTTTCAAAAGGAGGGTAGATGGGTATGATAGGATTTCCAAGGGAAAATATTAAAGAAATTGTAATTAATTAACACAGGGGTTCATAGCTTGAATATTGGTGGGGTCTGTCCTTAAATAAAATGCTGTTATATAGAAGTTACTCAGAAAGTAGTGCCTACTTTTTTTTCTAAACTAAACATATTTGAAAAAAAATATTACAGTTGCACAGAAAATCTATATATCTTTGGTGAACACACAACTATTTTTTATCATACTCTCCTTCTGTGCCAATGGTCTTTTCATTCATGAACAAGGGTATACTTCTGGAAATTGTAAAATCCTTGTCCTTGTTGTGCAGCAATTCTCGAACAAGTTCTGTCACTTTGCTATCATCCTAAAATTGTCACCCTAATAGTCTGTTCTCCATAACCCAGAATATATGAAAGATGAGCAACAGAGTCCATCCAAACTATAAGGTTACCTTTGTGATGTGCAAGTTGGTGTGTCGGCAAGCATTGCCATGCAGAAGCAGCATCTCAGGCACATTTCTGTCTGGATGGATTCTTTGCATGCAATGTTTCTTCTTCTTGATAGACATTTGAATTTACTGTGGTCCCCTTAGATAAGGAGTCAACAAGAACATCCTCCATATCCATGGCTTTCTTAAGATACAAAAATGATGTACTTCCCATCCTCATAGGGGTATTGTGAGGATAAAAATGAGAAGCTATCAGAGTCTATAATGATGGAGGCCATAGTATTTCCTTAAATAGACATTTAAAAATATAAAAAACTTAAACAAACAGCCTCAGGTGAATCCTGTCAACAGTGTAAGTACCAACCAAAGAAAATTCTTATATATATTTTTCCAGATAAATGTTGTAAGATCAGTATCAATGATCAGGATCAATAATCAAGATCAATAAATGCCTACTTCCCTACATTAAAAGAAAAAAAGATGTGAGGTTTCTTAAATATATTTCTTAAGTGTAGTCATGAAAGATTACAATTGATTTGGGATTTGCAAAGGTATTGACAATGTTTCAGAATATACAATTTTTTTAAAGCACGAGCTTTAATCTGATTTTAGTGGTGGTAAACTAATGTCCAGAACCTCCATGGTATTTAAACTCCCCCTAACTATCTCTACAGATATGCCCCTAAATTACTTGTTTAAGGTCAAACTGGAGGTCTGTAGCAGAGTAGACACTAGCACACAGATCTCTTAAATGCTATGACATGGCAAGTTGTGGCCTTGAACTTGGGGCTTCAGCTGTTCATCCCTGTCTGCCACCTCCTCAGTAGAGCACTGGGGCAGATACGGGAGGGCAGAACTCTCCAGCTAGGCCTAATCACAAACCCACTTGCTGCCACCAGTGGCCAGCGAGGATCAGCTGATCCTTCACCTGTTCCAATATATAGACCTTTGACCAGGAAGAGGAAGTATCCAGGCAACAAGGCCTAAAGTTGTACCTAGGCTGCTGCATGCTTGGCTTATGCTGCTACTGGCTCTCTGAGAGATTCTTTGGAGACCCAACCTGGTTTACCCATGGACCCTAATTTTGGACTGACCCTTTGTCTCTCTGACCTGACTCTGGTTTGATCTCATGTATATCTAACCTAACTGGTCTTGCACTCTGTTTGACCCTCTGGATATCTGACCCAGACAGACAGATCTCCCCAGACAGATCTTCTTGCTTTTGGCTTCTTGGCTTCTCTACACTCAGACTTTGCACACTCCCCTTGGATCCTGGCTGCTTCCCCTGGCCCTGGTTGACCCCCAGACCTGGCCATCCATGGCCTGGCATGACACGGTAATACCTGAAGCACTGAGCCCTCCTCTCTATGTTAACTTCATACCCTGGAGAAGGATGCCTGGCAAAAGGCACGGGGTCAGAAAGAAGAGGAGGCACAAGCAAGAGAGTCTGTTACTGTTGCCTACTGGTTAGGGCACTCCACTGGAGATGTGCCACCTTGCAACCTGGTCCCTACTTTACAGCTATGTTTATGTGTTTTACGTTTGACAATCATTTGTTAAAATAAGGCTGTCCAAGTTCAGTCACCAAGTTCTGTCCAGGGGCCATATATAGCATTGACATATAGCCCCTGGACCACACATAGTGTGAGCCATCTGCTGTTGGTGTGCACTGTGATATATCCCAATGCTGTGTGGGCAGCACCAGTAGTGCATGACCCCCCACCCCTATTGCACAGGTTGTGCCAGTAGCACATGGGCCCCTATTCTCTGGGCTGCACTGGAGGCATGTTCCCCCTCCCCCTCCCCCAGCCTTCCCCCTGCAATGAAGCAGTGGGGGAGATGGCTAGAGGGGCCCAACAGCCACCAGTTGGACAGCACTGAATTAAAAAACACAGAAATAAGCTTGTTAGCAGGGACTCCCCACTCTGACGAGAGTGCCATAGGCATTAGGATACAGAGACAGGCTCCCTGTGTCTGACCTCCTTCCTGTCTCTAGGTGGGAGCCATAAGGGAGATGGGAGTCTCTCATGTCCTGGGTAAATGGCTTAGCCCAGTGCTTTTCAACCCATAGGGGTCTACAGACTATGTCTAAGGGCTCCACGTAAGATGATTATGATCGCTCGGAGTGCCTGTCACTTTAAGAGCATAGGCTACTTGGGCTAATTAGGAAGTCACCTGACCAGGAGACCTATGCTTGAGTTATATAGGCCCAGGACCTGAGCTGGTTAGGCAGCCTACACCTGAGTGCCACAGGGAGAGTTGCTGGAGGAGGGCTGTAGCAGGGCTTCTGCCTTAACATCTGAGCTAGGGGTAAGCAGCACTGGGCCCAGGAATAGGTCAGGCCTTGGAACAGATAGGCCTGAGAACAGGAGCAGGTGAACTCATAGCCTGGAGAGGGACCAGAAGAATAGAGGGCCAGGGGCTGAGGGTGAGAGAGCCTGAGTCCATTGAAGAGTAGAGTGTGGGGCCAAGGCAGACCTTGGAAGAGACAGGTCTATGGCCCACAGAGACAGAAAGAGAGATTGAGCCCAGGAAGGGCTAGCTACATGGGGAGAAGGTTCAATGCTTGGGCGGAACCAGCATGGGATGAGCGTGCACTGAGAGAAGCTACCGAGCTTGGGTCCTGCCAGAGGGCAGAGAGTTGTGTCAGCAGGTCACCTGTGAGGCATGGAAGTAGGTACTGGAGAACATGGAGACCACAAAATTAGCCCTCATGGCAATGACCACACGCATCTGTGGTCCTAAGGTAAGATCAAGCTTGGGAAGCCCTGGGGCAGATTCCCTTCTATCAGAAATCAATAACTTAAAGGTGTGGTGGGCACGTAAAGGGTAGAGGGCTCCAAGGGGAGCCAGGTTGGCAAGGGCTGAGTTGCCTCTAGGGGGCATTATGACCACCCCTGGAATGGGTACTTGCTACATCCTTGTACTTTATATTTTCCATTTGATAAGTATTAGCACTCTGAGTGTTTTTAAATCACCCTTTGGAGGTGTAAACCACTTCCCATTCTCTGTATACAGCACTAGACGTTTGAACCTGAATTGCTCCTACCTGTGTCTGAGGTCTCTCCATGGACTGTATGGGATGTTAAATGACTAAGTAGCTAATTTGGAATTTCCCGTTTGGGTTAGGTGCTCAAAAATTAAGTGTTGTTCCACCTATATTTAGATGCATATAAGGTCCACATATGTTTAGATGCACTGAGGCCTTCTGAATCCTGCTGTAGTTATAGACACATGGGACAAACCTAAGGGGCACAATTTTTTCCTGTACAAGTTTGTTTGCTGATCACAAAAGACTCTAGTTAAACCTGCAAATAACAAATGCATTAAACCCCCCTCCCCATGGAATATATACAATTTCTGTTTCTACATGGAAGAACATTCCTTCCATATTCTTACCAGGATATTCTGCCTGAACTTACTTTCCATGTTTTAAAATGAACAACAGCAATCACATATATTGTGTTTATCTGCATGTATTAGTAGGTTTTTTTTTTCCAGAAAAGAAGTAAGTAGGCCCTGATTTGTGTGCCTTGCATTTTAGATATGTCATTGGTATCATAGCTTGGTGCAACTTATGAGTTATGTGTTTTAGTCAATGGAGTAGTTATTCAGGTGCTTGTTTTAGAAATACTAAAAAGAAACTGGAATTTTCTCAACTGTCGGTTGTATAGCATAAGTGTGTCGCATGTAGGGGAATCGTATTAAGGCTATTATACCAAAAAATTGGGCCTGTATTATATATTCAAAAGTTTCATTTTCTTCTGAAAAAAAAAATCTGGTAAAAACTCAGTCACGGCATACACTCAAGAGGAAGGCAGAGAAGCACTTGAAGGGTGTCCTCAAGGCTAACTTGGAAGAATGCAACATTGACATCAACTCATAGGAGACTATCACCCAGGACTGCCCCAAATGGAGGAAGAGTATTCTGGATCTCAGTACTTTGAAACCTTATGACAACAACAGGAGCATTCACAGACCAAACCAGGAATCCAGAACCACCCACCCCACATGGAAACACATGTCCAAGTTGCAGCAGGACCTGTGAATCCTGGATTGGCCTTGTCAATCATCTTTGGACCCAGATAAGGCAATCTTGGAAGACAAACATACTTGAGTGAGAAGGATCGCTGGTGATGAAGATACACCTTTACCTTGCCTTCTGTTCTAGGACTGCTGTGATTATTAGGACATCTTACAATTGTTTGTATGATGTTTCCATTGCAACTTTATCCTTAGAATAGATGGCTTTAGGGAACTTCAGCATGTGGACCCTCTTGGCTACTGGCTTTCTAATGAGAAGAAGAGTAGCTGTTTTCTCATTCTTACAGTTTTATTGCAACAGGGGCTTGCAGCTGAACAGAGCTATGTGCAGC
>NW_005842492.1:213064-223979 GCF_000455745.1 Alligator sinensis | reverse complement strand
TCTTTCCCTGGAATTCACACCATGAGCAGTAGAAGCAGAAGTCTTTGGAAGAGAAAAATATTGGCACCTTCCTTTTACCCTTTGGTGAATGACCAAGGGTTTTTTTTAAATTTCTGTAGCACCATAAGAAAGCTTCTACCTTTTACCGTTGATATTAGCATAAAGTGACCAAATGTCCTTTACAAATATGTAGGTCCTCATCAGAGACTAGGTAAGCAGCATGGAGATGTGTGACTGGATGTATCAGTGAAAACGGTGTCCATTTATGTATCATTGCAACAGTTACTGATCTTTCTCTTCTTCACTTGTGCCATACATGACTAGGCAGTCTGATGTTCAATGTATGTGGTACGGTCTAATCAAGTTGCCTGATGCCATAATGCATCACCAGTTGTGGGTTGTTTTTTGTTTTGTTTTGTTCTTTGCATCTAACACTTTTATAGTCTTCTTGCCAGGTAGAAGGTATGCTTTCATGCAGGGAGAAACATATGCTGCATCATTTTGAAGTGCATAAGTCAGCCAGGCTGTTGAACCATATTACTATGTCAAAGCGGTAAAGATTAGTGGCATCATGCATACTTGGAGTTGTAGCACTATCTACTCAAGTGAAATCTGTTCCATCACACTCATATCTTTACTCAGGATTAAATGTACCAAACAAATAAAAACCTTGATATAGATGAAAACACACAGCCATCCATTCTTTTTTTTTTTACTGCAAATTGCTGGGTTTACAATGCACATCATGAACTCTGCAGCATATCTGATGTTAGGAAACATCTCTTGTAATCATAAAAACTTAAACTAGAAGTTTTAGAATTTGTGAACTATATTTACACTGTTCAGTTTCCAAGGAAAGAAAAACTCATCCTAAACTCTCCACCCACCAACCCCTTTTTTGGTGGGGGGAAAGGAAGACTTGTAGGGACAGGGAAAAAACAGGGGCCTGTGATTAGCTTTGAAAATGCTATCACTAAAATTAAAAAAAAAAAAAAAAATAGCACTCCTGTGTCAAGAGAATGGGTTAATGGTCATACTTATTAGTAATACAGTTAACAGAGATTTTTTTATCTCTTTTTTACAATAAGCTATTTCTGCAGGAGTATGCCCTACAAGACCCAAAACAGCAAGTTTGCCCAGAAGTGCTCTAATTAACTGTACCAAATGGTCTGCTATGCTGTCAAGTTAATGCCTTCTATCTGGCTCTTCACTAGCCATCATGTATCATTGTTCAGCGAATGACAGCAGTCAGGTTATTAAAGGTGTAGATATTAAATTAACAACAGTAGTAAACATTGTAGCTGTACTTCACATCTCAGCAGAGCCAATGAAGTGGATGACACTGAATCCATGCTGATATGCTGCAATGACAGATGGGCATCATTTAACACAATACATCAGTGGGCAACCCACGTACCACATCTGTCCTCCACTAAATGAATTAGATCAGGGTAATTAATCTAAGGCAGAAAGTATTACTAAAGTGGGGCCTAAGCAGAATTAGAAATGAATAAAATATCCTGTTTAAAAAAAGGGTGGGGGGAAGGAGGCTTCATGTAATGATGGTCTAGAAATGATTACAAAGTGTTTTAATTACACTAAAAAGAAGGCCCTTTTCATTGTGTAGAGGAAATATAAAGAACACCATTTTGTTAACTAATATTTTATCATAATCTCTTTTGTCACTATCTACAACAGAAAAGGCAGGAATCACAATAGCAGGTGATTAGGGTCAGGATGACAATTTTGTCTCGGTCTTCTAAACTAGAAAGAATCCTATCACCTTTTATTACCTACATGTACTGCTGAAATAATTATTCTCTGTTCTGGCTGCTCCTCTGATATTGATCCAGATGTTAAATTCCTGTTTCACCTAAACTGAGGGGTCTTTTTTTGTGGCATGAGGATAACAAGCCTAAAACTCCTTTTCCTTCAAGGAGATTGCTTTAGATTTACTGATTGTTACCAGATAAGGAGACAATACTGTGGCTTTTAAAAGCAACCTGCTATCTTAAATATCTCAATTTGACTTAAGGGCACAATCACGATAGTATATTGCATACGTGATAATACTTTTAAAAAATATATTTTTTCTCCCACCACATTAAGCTAAGGAGGAGAGTCAAGAAGGATTGAAATATTTGATTTTCTCTTGCTTCAGTATTGGTTAGTTATTAGATTCTTTCCCCATTTTTCAGATTGATATTGATGTTCTATATGAACTCACTGCAGCATGCTCTTTGATAAACAGCAAATCAATGCCTTGAGGTGTGTGAGATTATAAGCAGTTTAAATATTAAAGGTTTAAAGCTATCGTGTGCCGAGATATCCATAACTGCATTCCATTTTAAAAGTTAAAGAAAAGGGTAACAAGGAGCATGGTAATGACAGTTCATTGTCTGTCTTGCACGTTTTGCATCAATTTTATTTCCAGTGCATTTAGACAAAGTACAATAATGTGAAAGTACAAATCCGCATAAAGAATGTTCTGACAATGGAAGACATTGATCAAGCAGGAAATACTTGCTTAACTAGATCAGACCACTTCAAGCATCCTCTTTCTTCTTTTAACTCTCCCTTACCAAGGGCTACTGCCCTTTGAAATCTTTCCTTCCTTTCTCTAATCCTTAAAGAGTGAGGCCTGGTGTTAACCGCGGCCTTTTGAGGAGGAGGCAAGGAGTAGGGGAGAGAAACATTAGGAGAACTCTAGTGGTTCTTTTTGTTTCTGGGGTTACTTATGTTGACCTCTGCTACTTTCAGGTAATTTGAACTTTTGGTAATTCCTGGAGTTTATTGATTATTATATGTAATTTTAAAAAGATTACCAAGAGACCAGGAGATGGAGTACATGCTTATCAGATTTCAGTTTCTAAAACAAATATGCTTTAAAAAGTAGAAAAGCACAAACATTCAGCTTTACTGAATATGTTTCTATTTTTTTGCTTTCACGTTCCTTTTTCCCCTCACAGCATCACTAACACCTGACCTTCTAATCCTGTTCACCAACAAAATCTTTCATCAATTATCTCCTGCTTTGGTTACTACATCTTCCACTTCTTATTGCTCCCAGATACCACATTCCAGCCATACAACCTACATATACAAAATAGGGATGCGAAGATAAACTTTGTATATCTTTCTTTGAGCATATCAACCCCCACTCTAAATTCCTGTACTGCATCATGTTCAGGACCACCACTATTTCTTCTGCTCTGATGCTTAAATAAGATCAAGCATCTAATAATTACTAAATAAAGCAATAGCTGGGGATAATTTTTATGTCAGTTATTTTAAAAAACAATCCTTTAAGTATTCTGAATTTCTTATTCACGTGTACATATACAATTTTAAGGTCATCTAGTCCAATCCCAATCAATAAACAGCTTCTGTATATATACTGTATTATTCTTAACCATATCTTTCTTCCACCATACATTTCCTCTCTCTTTTTTGTTTTCTTTTTGCATAACTGCTATTTGTGTCTTCTTTTCAACAACAAGATCTGTTTTTTTACATGAACCAAAGTATGTGGTTGCTGGGCATTACTGCTTTATAAATTAAAATTACTAGTAGTAACATCAATTTCCTTACATTGCTGCATCATGTACTTGCCTTTTCCATGGAAAAGGGAGTGTCCATGGCAATTCAATGGATAGAGTTTCTGCAATGACTACCAAGTGCATTCTGGGCTTTTTGTTTATTTTTTTGTTTAACGGGCATGTGCCCTCTAGGAACTGAACTGAGACAATTAATTTGTGTATTGTAGTTGACTAGGCAACCCTTTGATGCCAGTTTCTTTCAGTTGCTACTGTCTTGATCTCAAAAGGAACTGAAGACTTAGAGGGGGAAGTCAGTATGTGGCCTATTACCAATGCCCTGAACAATCTGATGGAAACCTCCAAAAATTAGAGTCCCTAATAAAATGCTGTTGTAATCAACTGTCTTGCAGAAAAAAAGTGCAGAAAATGCAGGAAAAAACTAAGTTAGAAAAAAATGATGATTTATCAAGGTGTCAGGTGTCATGCAGTGATGGATGAACCATAAAGATTCACTGGTTCAGCTTGCATAATCATCCAAAAGTCTGCATCATTATTGAGAGCTCATCTTAAAAATTTTGGTTTTGAAACAGAGCTGAAAAGCCTAGGAGAGCAGGCCTCCATTTTTCCAGTTCCTCAACCTCCTACAGTAACTGCAGATGGCAATTCTGTCTCTTTACTCTTCTTCCAAATTTTTCCACAAGGAGACTCTCAGTTGTTTTGATTTCTGGGAGGTGGGAAATGTTAGTTCTTAATTATACATTTTTACAGGCACAGTGGGCCTGACCTTACTGTGCCCAGGTACTAATGTAAAATAAAATCTCTACCTTGGAGAACACATAACACCAGCAGTCTCCCTATGCCTGACAAAAGGTGTTTGTGCCTGAAAGCTTACAAAGACCTTTTTTCCAAACATTTAGTTGGTCTAATAAAAGGTATCACATCTACCAAAGAACTTTGAATCCCTATGGCTTTAGACCAACATGGCTACAACCAACAACACTGTAAAATAAGAACACTTAATGGTTAATAGCTAATAATTAATATGTGTTGCTGATGCCATCTAGGACTTTCCAAGTTCTCCTTGCAAAAGAAAAACATTTCAGTTTCACCACTATAGAGTGACAGAGGAGAGTAGAATAGAGAACGAAAATCTTATGGGATCTCAGAATACATGGATACCTTATACGTAAGCAATGATATAATCGTTTAAAGAAGTGGATAGTGCAGTAAACAAAACTGAATAGCATCAACACTCAGTTATGTTAAAAGAGAAGTCTCACAGACTGGGGACAATTGCAAGGGCTAATAAATCTTGCTAATGGTAATCTGAAAGAGATATATTAAATCATCATTAAAAGTCATATCACATTTTCACTGACTGTCATGCAAACCCTAAAGGTTTGTGTATGTATTAGGGCAGTGTTTCTCAACCCATGGGCCATGACCCAAAAATGAGTCGCAAGAATATATGAAAGAGTGCTGAACAAACTTTAAAAATGGATTCTCCTTTAAAGGAGAAAAACATGGGAAACCGTGGCTTTTCCCTTGCAGGTTGGCACAGTTCCAGCCTGCAAGAGACTGTTTAGCCCCCTCCACCCCCCATGCCCTACACACACACACCTTGGCCCACACACTGGGAGGCTGTGGTTTGGGGATGGGGACAGCTGGTCAGGAGTAAGGGGCACTGGGTCGGGACTAGCCATTGGTGTTTACAAATGGACCCCCATAAAAAAAAAAAAGGTTGAGAATCACTGTATTAGGGGAAGCAGAATTCACCTTTAAGACCCTCACATAGCCATGAAAGTGTTACATTAGGTTAAGTGGTCATAGCCCCTTTTTTGCATTTCCACATATTGGATGACTGATGCCAGCATTACTTCCCAGCAGTCTTTACCCACAGAGCAACAATGGGAAGTAAAGCCGATCCTGCTGCAGGGGATCTGTAAAGCTAAATAACTTTTTGTTTCCTTTTCCTTGCATTGCACAGGGCTGGTCTCACTGTAGTTCTATATGTTTCTGTAATATATTTTATCAGCCCTGGTGCAAGAATTGGGGCATTGGGAGGTTCCTTGGTAAGGAGTGGTCAGTTCCTATAGGAGATTAATGTGTTTTCATTCTGAGATATCTAGTCCACACATTTTAGTCCCCGTGGTGGATAATCTATTTTATTATAAGGGGTGTGAATAAAGTTCACCTAATTTTCTGCTGAACTGCATCCTTCTTGTTTCTCAGACTGTTCAAACTAAAAGGCTGCCTGCTGGGCTAGTTCAGGCTCTGGTGTACTGGAAGTAGAGGAGAGAAGTGTAGTGGAAAACAAGACATAAGGATAAAAAAGGTCAGAAAGGGATGAATAAAGTAATCAGACCCAAAAGCTTTAGTTACCAAAGGAAGCAACCCTTTATTTATTCTACTCAGGAAAGAGCTCAGTAATTCACTGCTTTTGTCCATCATCAATTATCAGGTTTTATTCTTATATAATATAAACTACAGTGTATCTCAGACAAATCTTCAGTATTTACCCCAAGAAAACTGTGCTGAACAAATGTTAGTTTGTTTTAAATGACAATTTTAGGAAAATTCATAACGAACACTCTGATTTTGAGACTGAAACTTTATGTTAATGTATGCCCTGATTTATAACTAACTATAAGGTTGTTCATTTACTTCAATAGTCTTTGGATCATGCCCTTGATAAAAACTTTTTTTCTAAAGAAGGATTTTCACTGCCTTCCCCCCTGTTTGTTTTGAAATAATCTTTTCATTTTCTGCATGCTTAATGCTCACTGAAATCAAATAGTGGAATTGGAATATAGAGTTGACAGAACTGTTTCATTGATTTGATTGGAACTGACCCATGGATTTCATCTTTTTTTTTAACCAAAGCATTTTGTATTGAACTAGTACTGTATGATTCATGAGAAATTATCCTTTCAGGAAATTCTGCTGAAAACAAACCTTACTAACAACTTGAGGTTCTTTCCAAAATACACGGAAAGTAGGGAAATTCATGGCAAAGAATAAAACATTTGGTAGCTAATTCTAAACAAGATGAAGTGCTCTTCCATACATTACATAGGTGTTTCCCATTGCTCCTCAGAAACTCGTAAACAGCTGGTGTAAACTGGCATAGCTACCTCAGTCTCTCTTCTCTGATCACTTACACTGCATGCAGATGAAATATAATGAAAAGATTATTTCAAAACAAACAGGGGAAGAAGGCCATGAATATCCTTCTGTATATTAAAAAAAAAAGTTTTTTATCAAGGGCATGATCCAGAAACTACTGAAGTAAATGAACATCCTTGCACTTATTTATAAATCAGGCCATACATTAACATGAAGATTCTGTTTCAAATCCATCAGAGCATCTGTTATGAATTTCCCTGAAATTGTCATTTAAGACAAAATACTAATATTTATTCAGCATAGTTTTCTCAGGGTAACCACCAAAGACTTGCCTGAGATACACCCTCTCTCTACTTGGTCTTCTTTGACCTCATGAAAGCTTTTGACTCTGTCAGCCAAGAAGTATTGTGTAGGATCCTAAACGATGGATGCCCACCAAAATTTTTCACCATTCTCTGCCTGCTCCATGACAGTATACCAATGGTGGTTCTCAGTAATAGACTATCACAGACCCCTTTGAGGTTAAAATGGGAGTTAAGCAAGGCTGCATCATCGCTCCAAAACTCTTCTCAATATTTCTTGTCATGATGCTACATCTGATCACCAGCAAGCTTCCAGTAGGAGTAGAGCTAAACTACTGAAGGGATGGTAAACTGTTTAACCTCAGCCAACTCTGAGCCAAAACCAAGACCACCCTGACTTCAGTCATCAAGCTCCAGTATCCTGATGATGCTGTAGTGTGTGCTCACTCAGAAGTAGACCTTTAGACAATTTTTTGTGGTCTTTACCGAGGCATACAAGAAAATGGGACTAACACTTAACATTCAGAAGTTAAGGTCCTCCACCAACAAGTTCCTAATGAGCAATCCCCAGCTCCAGTAATCCAGATCCACAATGAGACTCTGGAGAAATCTGAGTATGTCCCATATCTCAGAAGCCATCTCTTACAGAAGACTGACATTGATGAAGAAATCCAACATTGGTTCAAATGTGCAAACACAGCCTTTGGATGCCTGAAAACATGGGTGTTTGAAGATTGCAACATCAGAAAGCTCATGGTTTATCAAGCAGTCATGATCACCATTTTGCTGTATAGAGCTGAGATATGGACACGGTACAGGAGACATCTACAGTTGTTAGAGAAGTACCATCAACACTGCCTGCAGAAGATTCTCAGAATCTAGTGGGAAGACAGCCACACCAACATTAGCATCCTCCTGCAAGTAAACACCATGAGTATTGAGGTAATGATCATCCAACACCAACTTTGTGGGGTTGGCCAGGTTATCTGGATGTCCGACTCTAGACTCCTGAAGCAAGTTTTAGTCTCCCATCTCAGCCAAGGCATACATGCAAGAGGGGGGCAGAGAAAGCGCTTCAGGAATGACCTCTGCCTTAAACAGAAGTTATGTAGCTTACAGCAGTGTGTGTTTTTTAGGCCCTGCAACTTGTAGCATAGGTTAAATGAATCTTGCTAGCCTATGTGAACACAACAGAAGGTAGTCCAGATACCTGTCATAAAACTACAAACAGCAAAGGAATGCCAATACCTGATGCAGCTAAGAAGGTCAAATCAGAAGCATATTATTCATATCAGATAATCTTTATATTTAGCAGTCCAAATAATAGAATACTGTGAATATCACAGCACTTCATATTGAAGAGTTTGCTGTCCACAGATCGTATGCTACTTCTGCATCTGTAAAATTTTTAGTTAGCCTTACTAGAACAATTATGGTTATTCATGACACAATTCTCATATTAAGTAGCACTCTGAAACTTCAATTGGGACTTCATTTTGGGCACATCTACATGTCACCATATGGCGATGTAGAGATGCACTGTGTGCCATATGGCATTCTGCTGCTATGTGGCAATTGTGTAGACGCACATGATCACTGTGTCACAGTAGCGTGCCATATGGCAAAATAGTGCATTCCTACACTGTCATAGCAGCATGCTCCCCAGGTATAGTGCACTGCTAGGGTGATGTAGCAGTGAAAATCTGGTGTGCCATGCACACGGTGCAGTAACTGCCTGCACATATCCTACATGTCATTTGTAGCCTCTTCCCAGCTGAGAATAGTATCCATATTGCAACTTTTGGTTCTGTTAGGAATTTTTAAATGTATATATTCCTATATTTATTTATATTACAGAAGGGGAGGTAGAAAGTCAAAAGAATTGACTTGTTTTGTTTCTTATAGGTACAAGAGAAGTGGGTTTCCAGGAGATATTTACGTGAGGAAAAGGCAATGGCTTTTCAAACTTCCTCAGAGCTAGCTAGTGTTTGTGGGGCAATGAAAGTGGAGCAGGGGGCGTGTCGTGATGAGAGAATGAATGAAATAGGTTCAAAAGAAAAATCATCAAAACATACTTTTAACAGAGAGTTATTTCTGTATTCTCTTATATAATTAACATGCAGTTTTTATCTGACTTCTTTCTGAAGTCTAAATAAATGCCCCTATTGTGCAGCTTCTGGCTTGCATCTTACAGGAGATACAGGTTCTAGTCCATCATTAAAAACAAATCCTAGTTTTACGAGCCATATAAAGAATAAGGCTGCCCACGGCTATAATTGAGTTACTGGTTTTTATCTTGCTACAGTCTGTTGGATGTCTCTCTGGCTATAAAACAAGCAATTTTACAAAGACCCTGTGGTGAATAGAGCAAGACTTGGGGCTTTCTAGTTATTTAGTTCCCTGTTTTCTCCTCTTTTTTTTCCAGAGGTATCAGATGCAAATTAGGTTTCTAGTTTCTCTTATCTCTTTGTTCCTTCCAAAGCTGAGATTGATAGCTTTAAGGAGATCAAAGTCAACTTTCAAATGTATCCCAAATTGATAATCTCCAGACTATCATACACCTTGTACTCAGAACAAAAAAATAAAATCCATAATGACATGAGCATGGTAAATATGGTTCTTCTGTTAGACTAAGGAAAGTAGATTATACATGTTTTTTAGACTTCAAAGGCCTGTCCTTTAGGTCAGGTTTCTTTAAGGTCTCAAAGGCTGTATGCACTCTTTTTTGTGTAAGACTAATAAAAGACACTGCAGCAATAACTTGAGAGGATTTTTTTTCTTGCTAACACTGCAATTTCAAAGATATATGAACAAAACATTTTAAGGGAAGAAAAGCAGGGATATATCAAGTTAATTCAATGTAAATACAGCAGTATAATGTGCATTAGAGCTAGCTGTATAGCTGGCTCCATAAATTGTTCTTTGTTTTCTAAATATGCTGGGGAAAAGGTTACTCATCATAGAAGCCAAAATAGGAGGCTCTTATGTTTTCTTTGCCTGTCAAAAGATATGAGAGAAGAAATTGTACCACAAAATGTATGTGGGTTGGAAGCCTAGACCAAAACCAATTGAAATCTAAGGGGAGATGGTCTTTCAACTGACTTCAAGAGGCTTTCAATCAGGGCCAGATGGAGGTGAATTTTTAAGAGATGGTATATCCTTTCTCTCTGAAGAGCTGCCTGGGGCAGTAGAGACATGAGGTGGAACCACAACTGGGTAGCATAAACAAAGAACATGACAAAATTTCTGGTCCCAGTCATGCATACCCACAACCAGCCACATCCCCAATAGTGACAGCACAGCTGGCTTGCAGCCATGCTCCCATTAGCTGGCAGTCAATGATTGTTCTGTATGACTCCTCTGAGCAACATCAACTAATCCTGAACTTTTAAGTAGACTTTAGTCTCCTCTGGAAGGTAATAAATGTCAGGTACATTCTCTCTTGCTTTTCTCTCTTGTTGCAAGAGTTAATTGATTGGATGAGACCATGTGGAGAGGAAAGGAACATCTCAAATAGCCTCTTGGCCCTTACCTGGCTTTTTTTTTTTATTATTGTCATTTTGCTCCCTGCTACAATTGAGCAAGGACATGTGTAGTGTATGCTTGAGCATGTGATAGAAAGAAAAAGTAGCCAGTAATGTAGCATGTGTGAATAATGCCAGCTGGATAGTGGGGTGGTATATTACTGTATTCATACAACCCAAGATAGATAGATATAGTCAGGGAAAAAAAACATGTTTTTCTCTAATATATATATTAGGAGAAAAATATGTTTTTTCCTAACAAGTTTACATTCTATATGCTTGGAAGTTCTAGAGTATGTTATTCTGCATGTATTGTTTTGATTGTCAATGATTGTGAAAGATTTTCCATTAAGGAATGCCTACTGTAATGTAACACGATCAGTCCTTGGGGAAATCTTTAAGGTTTTGGGAGAAAAAGTACTGT
>NW_005842492.1:197261-213054 GCF_000455745.1 Alligator sinensis | reverse complement strand
AAAGAGAGAGAATAAATGGAAGTTACTCATTTTAATCTCTGCAAATCTGAATGTATTTAATGCCCATGTGGATGTTAGATAGCTTGAAGTCTTCATAAAAGTAGAAAATGAGCAGTGATAGTGAACATACCTACTTTGCAGGTTTAGTTTTAAGGCTCTTGGTTGCCCTACTGAGACTGACATGAAAGTTGTCAGTTAAGGTCAATTGTTATTACTAGGACTGTGTTATAAACCTATGCCTGAACAGACAAATACCTGAAAATTTGTTCTTTGTCATATATACTGAATCTAATTCACATTCATATCCAAACATGAATAAAAGCTGCATCAGAACCAGACAGACAGGAAAGACTGACATCCAAAAATTTAGTAAAATCTGATTTTGGAACAAGACCAGGAAGTGAGGAAAATTCTCAAAACTAAGGGTTGGATTGTGCTGCTTCTGCATGCTTGAATGCATAGAAATGAAGAAGCACTTGGGCTTGAGGTCCATGCGGCATGTAAAAGATCAATGGAATGAAAAGATAGAGGGAGGAAGCCATAGATCTTGTCCTACCCTATTCTGGGTAACATCTGTATGCAGTTGTTAAGGTGGGAAGAAGAGTATGTAAGCCTTACCTCTCCTAAGTGACTATAAACACTACTGTATAGGCTCGTTGTGTTAATTGCATCTGCCCATATCTTGATATGCAACTAGAGTGGCTCAGTTAACTTGCTGAAAATACTGTGGTTCTATTTGACTCCAAGAATCGCTCCACTACACAAGGCCATAATATTGCCTAAGTAGGAAGATTCAAACTACCTCCAGACCACAGTTTATCTACCCAGTAGTCCACCAAGGCTCAGTACAGACAATCAAAAAGTCTGAGGTTGAATCGATTCAGCCTTTGCAGGTTAATCTAAGATACAGAGATTAAACTGGAAAAAAAAAGGACAAACATTCACTTTTATTCAGAAAATGCAGTCACATACATGCAGTGGCTCAGGCCAGAAGCCAGGGGGTGCTAGAGCACAGATCTCTGGCTGTGTTCACTTCCTCTTTTTGCTGCCCCTGAGGTCTCTGGGATTTGCAGTCCAGAATCACAGCAGCAGGATTCTGCAGGGTTGCTCCTCATTTCCTCTTTCTGCTTCTAGGTGCCTCTGGGATTTGTAGTTCACAGTCTCAACCAGCAGTATGTTTTCAGAAGGCAGGGCAGCTCTGTACTCAGGGGAAGGGAAGTTTAATTCTCCTCCTTCCTCACCCCCCATCCCAGACCCCAACTGGGGTTTGCTGGGGTGGGGGTGGGGAGGGTGGTCAGTCCCTGCCTCCCTGCCCAACCTTTCTCTGCTGGAGCAGACAGCTCAGCCCAGTCCAGGGCTGGAAAGCATGCTTGGATGCTGGGGGACTGTGGTTTAACTTGAGGCAGGAAGGGGTCTGTGACAAAAGATTCAGAAAGCAGTTTGACTGAAATCAGTTAAGTCTGATACTACATTCAACCAGGTTTATCTTAAACCAGTTTCATCCATTTTGAAATGAGTTTATATGTACTAAAATTCTGTTCTCCTACAGGTTTAAACCAGTTTCTGATTACTTAAACTGGTTTATGTGTAGCTTCAGTCCATAGCCCAAATGTCCTGCTGGACTAGCATATTTTCTAAAGCATCCACTTTTTTTAGGTTGGTGATGATGATTACGTGAATTGTCAACTGTAGCTGACAATGGATTGTCAACTGTAGTTCTGCTTTCAACCACAGCAAAATGCATTTGCACTAACTGCACTGAATAAACAGAGTTCCTTATCAGATCACAGTCCTATGTAACTGGATTAGAGTGATAACTAAGCAAAAGCTGATTGCTTCCAACCACACAGGGAGAGCTGGACAGAATTACAAATAGCCAGCTATGGAAGTACTTAGCCTGTCTGTGTCTTTGTTTAACTATCACATAAATAAATTCAAGTTCAGCACTAAAGACTGCCTTGTGTCCTAAGCAGCACTTGTAAAAGCCTTAGAATCAGTAAAAGGGGAAGAATAAGGGCATGTCTCCAATGTGTCAGACCAAACTCTGGAATGCTGTCATCAAAACACATTCTATCCATCACGGGTGGATCTCGGACTTCGAAGAGGGGGTGCAGATGATGACGTGCATCACCACATAGAACACACATTTTTCTCCAGTTAAAAAGAAAATAGAAAGTTTCCCAATATGCAATGGACATAAGGCTGTATTATTTCTTTTAAGATTGAAGGAAAACCAAGTATAACTTCATTGGCATGAGTTAAAATAAATCTGCAGAGCTGTGAAATAGGAGATTCATTACCAGAAGCAGCTAACAGATAGCAGAATTGCAGAAAAAAGGCTAGCTTCCTTGATGAAACATCAAGACCTTTTAAAAAAAAAGAGGGTTGTTAACACCTGTGGAATGAAGAGTTTAGTAGGGATCAGGTAGATTATAATAAGCCATGAAATCAGTTGACTCCCTCAGCACAGCATGTCAGGCAGTTGGTTTTAAACTTTCAGTGGACCAGGAATCAAAGAGATGTCCAAGTGCACCATTTCTTCTCCTCCACCCCCCACCCTGATGTGCCCCTTGCTGCCCACTTACTTTTGTTCTGTGTGCATCAAATATGGAAAAATGTAAAGCAGAAGAGAAAAGGGCATGTACCAATAAATATGTTTGAGACTAAGAGTCTGACTCAGCACTAGGTTTCCCTTAGCCAAATGGTGCATTCTTTCTGCATGTGGTGCACTTAGTGCAGGAGCAAACTGGCACCCCATAGCAAGGTCAGAGTTATTGTAGAGTATATTTTTTATTTGGTATGCCTCTTCTTGAGTTTGCATGTGCACAATGGTGTCTCATTAGAAGAACCCTGGAATGCTTGAACTTAAAACCTGGTGACCCACTTTGGATGTGTGAGCATGCATTTTAATGCCTGTGTGAATGGTGGGAAACCAGAGTACCTCTTGTGAGGGAATGTCAAGCAACCAACGTGAGTGACAGATTGATGATAATGTGAATGACAAAGGGGAAGAGTGAAGTGTATGATTGACAAGTGGCAACTCTGTATAACTGGGTGACATGGCATGAATGGAGGTATAAGAGTTGGTGACAAGCCCCTGTGTGTGCGCGAGTGAGTGTGCCAGGTGTTCGAGTGGGTTGGTATATGAGAGGCATGTCTGTGAAGTTCATGAGGTATCTGGAATGTATGAAAGGCTTTGGTGGGGTTGATCTGGTTGGTAAGCATGCATGGCTCGAGGATCTGGCAGAAGAGATCTCCATGGCAGAGAAGTTCCTGTGAGGAGAGAGTAGGGGGCTCCATGGTACAGGGCTGCTGGGCCTGGGTGAGCTTGCACTTATAGACACTGAGATACTGCAACTATACTCTAGCAAGGGAGCTAGTCAGAGAGCAGGACTGTAGAGTACTGGTATCCTTTTCCAATAACCATTGGGGTTGAATTGGATATTTTCCATTCATGAACTGAACCAGTTACTAACACTGGCATTCCTTCTGTTTATATCTCATTCTTTGGTTGTTCAGACCCATCATGGAATTATATTGTATTTTTGTTTCTCTCCATCTGTCTCTTCCCTTTGTTCTGTTACAGTAAATCCTCTGTATGTTTTCTGTTTTCACCCTTTCCTTTGTTGCGACTACAATCAATCTACTAATAAAACCAAAGTGGTTCCACAGCCAGCATTGCCGGGACACCACAATGCTGGTCATCTTGATTAGTGCTAACCGACTTACCCTCCCAAGCTTTTCTCAGCCTAATAATTGGGGTTGCATCCTTCCACTGAACTTTGGGCTCAACAACACAGACATTCTTCAGGGGAGAGACAAAAAATAGGACAGAGGTTGGCAATGTTTGTCTTGCAGGTTGGATCTGGCCAATGAAGAGACTGGATCCAGCCCTCAGCAGCTCAGGGAGTTGGCAGCAAGATGCAGCCAGGGCAGCAGAGGAGGTGCCCGCAGGATTTTACCATGTGCTTTTCTTCCATATATCTGCTGATTACCAAGGGGTGCAGAGATTTGTAGCCTGCAGCCAGGTCAGGGTTGCAAGCCATGGAAGAGGATATACATATTTTTAAATGGTTTCTTACCAAAGAGTTATTTTTCTAATGTGTGTTTGTAGAGCTCAAAAGCTCAAAAATAATAATGACCAAATATGATCAATCTCTATAGTGTTCTATGTGTACTTGGGGCATGTTCTGTCTTGATTTAAATCAATGGATGTTTTGATGTTGACTTCAAAGGAAACTGGATATGGCATGAAATGGACAGGGTTTATTCATTTCATCAATCATTTTCATGATTGATGAAGTGACTCTACGAAGTTGATACATTTGCTTAACACAATAGTAACACTACGGAACATAATATTCCCCATATGTAGTACCTTTCTTATCCCAAACACTTTGTGATACTTCATTGAACAGGAGAGCGATAACTTGAATGATTTTGAATACAGCTGGGAGACATTTTTCAGACTTACACCTTATTACCAACCCCTGCCCCCACCAAATGCAACAAAAAGAGGAAAAAAAAAAGCCAACCAAAAAACATTACAAATTTGGGTCAAATGTGGGTGAATAGTTTTGGTCAAACAAAGAGGGGAGAAAATTAGTAAAAGTCAAAAAAGCTTTGTGTCAATATTAAAAAAAAGTTTCAGCTTGACATTTTGAAACAGTATTTCATTTCACAATAATGATTTATTTAGTAAATCAGTTTTATTTTATTTTGAAAAGGGTGAATATAACCAAGACTAATACTTGTTTTTTTTTTAAAGGGTTGGTTGAACAAAAGCTTTCCCTTGACCCAGAATGATTTATTTAGAAGATTTTGTTTTTGTTTGTTTGCTTTGTGTGTGTGTTTTGTTTTACTGAGAAAAAACAACCCTTTTTTTTTCTTTTGAATTGAGTGGAAAGATTTGTTTTCCTCGACTTTTTCAGTTAGGCCACAGATAGATACTCCATTGAAGAATGGGACATATAATGGACTAATATATTAAATTTCAGATTGTGGCTTGTGAAGTCACAAGGAGTTCAGGTAACAAGCACTTGTGGTGCTGTATTCAGCATCATGCTAAACTGGACCCTAACATTTCAGACACTTTCTGATTCAAGGTCAGCTACTCCTCTTAGTCATGATAGATAACAGTTATATTTGCTGTCTCTCTCCTAACATTTGGCTGGTCCACAAAACTGTTAGTAACATATAGCAGAGGCTCAAGGGAAAATAAAGTGGTCTTGCGTTAAGCATTACAGTACAGGCATTGCTAATTATTTATTTCCTGCTGTTAAGCAGAAAACAGGCTTGACTGACCTCCTAACAGCTGCAGCATCACCACATGTGAAACAATGTGAACTTTATATGCTAGCTCTCCTGAAGAGCTTTGGGGGCAATGGGTATTACAAGCAGGTAGACTTAGTTGTCAGAAGAGGCTTCTGAAGAGTCCTAGTGCATCAACTACAATTAATGCAGGTGGTATTTTAGACAAGGGAGCTAATGAGCTTTAATATGCATGCAGGTGAGGGAGTGCTGAATCAGTAGAGCCATTAATGAACCTATGACAGCCTAATTAGCTACAATTTAAAATCTATGGAATCTAATCAGAGGAGCTGAACACTGCTGCAAATCTGTGTATGAATGAGTCTTTCTAAATACTCCAATCTGTTGCTTAGTCACTGATTGATAGTAATTGCTTTTTTTCCTCTATTGTGTATAGGAAAATGCCCAATTTTGTTCTGATAGAGGAGGACACAACATTGAAGTTAAATGCCTGAGATGTTTGACTGCTTAAGTTTTAATCAGGGGATGTTTAAAAAAAATCAAAGTAAAATTAATTTTCAGCCTCTGAATATAGATGATTAAAAATACACCACCAACTTTTGGTGTATTTGGCTGGCAGAGATTATATTTTAGTTAATCAACTCCAAATAGCTTATATGAAATTAAAGATAGAATTACAGCTGAAGTGGCATAAAATATTCATATTAATATGAAAAAAAACCCTTTATATAGGACTTTTCATTGTGCTTCTTTGAAAACTTATTTTTAATGTCCCAGAAAAAGCAGCAGCTTTTTAAAGGCAATGCAAGAAGACCTTTTGAAAGGTGTTGTTTAAAAAAGTTAAAAAAATTAAAAACCTTTTTAGAAAGACTGTGTTTGGAGCATAGCAGTGGTGCTACAGTTATTGTGAAAAATACATACAATTCCATTCCATATAAAAAATATACAAAGTGGTTGCAAAAGCTACAGCTGGTATTTTTAGTGCAAGAAAAAAACGGCTAAAACACCTGAATCATTGCTACATATTTCCTCTGTTAAGCGTTTGGATCCTGCTGTTCATATACAAGCTAAATCCTATAAGAGTTTTACCTCCATGAGGAGCGTGCAGATATCTTGCAATAGGACAATAGACAGATTTATATCAACCTATGGGTGGGAAGATGCTAAGAAGGTAGGGATGCCTTTTTGCTGAATTCACTGAATAGATAGCCATCTTTGGTATCCTCAATAAATGTTATTGTAGTCAGTATGGGTATTAGCATAAATATCTGCAGTCAAATGCAGGGATAACTGTGCCAGGGATGCAGTATTCAACATCACAGTGGACTATTTTCAAGTAGCCACACAATATCAGAAAATTGAGGGTGTGTACCATTGGAAATAGAACTTTCTGAAATAGCTGGTGCCCACAAGCTTAGAATTGCTATTTTATCAAAAGCCATGTACACAGCAGTTTAATGGAGAGGGGAGAGAGGGAAAAAGGGAGGCCTTTAAAGACAGTTTACACCTTGAAGATTGCTTCTCTCTTCACAAGATACCATGGTGATTGAGATCACCTGAGGCACTCAAGTTCCCACTTCCTTGGTTTAATCAGGAAATGTCTGAAGGGAAGTAGTACTATTATGTCTTCAGTGAAGCCTCATCAGTTCCATAACTTGTTTCCTTTGCTGGCTCAAAGTGGGGACCTCTGGGTAGGGCTAACTAGAGAAGAATAATTAAAATTTGTGAAAAATGTTCAAGTTTCACTTAGAACGTAGGCAACCTGGGTTCAAGTCCCTGCTACCCCAGAATCTGAAAAGGAGCTTGAGCCTGGGCCACTTGCATCCAGTGTGAATGCCTGAGCTATCACTCTAACAGCTGTCTTAGGATGACTGTTTCTCTCTCTCATTCTTTCAGTTGAAACCAATATATTGCTGCAAAACTTTCCGTTAAAAAAACTGGAATTTTTGGAGGCAAGAAGTTTAGTAAAACAGTTGTACCACCAAGACACCCCCCAAACCCAATGAAAGAGTTCTTTGCTGCCAGAAACCTGGATCTTTCACACAAGCTGTAGGCTAGTTTATGGGTTTTGAATATTGCTGTTTGCGAATGTCCTTCAGGTCAGGAAGTATCTGCTGATGAAATCTTTAAATAATTCTGACTGGTGAATGCTTTTGAGAAAAGTCATAGTCTGATCATCGACAATTCATGGACCGAAGATAAGGCGAAATTCATTGAATAAATAATGTGCTATGAATTCTTTTCTTAGTTCTAATAGTCAGTGTTGCTTTCTACGATAATTTGCTGAAGCAGCAACACTAGATTCGTTGCAGATGACGTTTATCTCTGATGCTGTGTGGTCTTTTGAGATTGTAACAGATATAGGATTCTGATTTCATAAACCCCAACTTCCCCATTTCCTTCCTTTGATAAAGCAAGTGAAAAGCTACATTTCAAATTGTTCCATTTTATATGCAAATTTTTTTCCTTCCAGTTCTAACAATTTGAATTACATAGCAGGCAGGAGTGAGAATAAATCACAAACCAAAGGCTCAGCCCTAAAGTCCTCACTCTGGGAAAGCTCCTCTATAAGGAAACGGAGAAGAGAAAACAGATAATATAGCAAATCTCAGAAGCCTTGTAGGATGGCTTTAAGCCAAACTTATGCTTTTGGGGAAAAACATGATCCAACAATTTCAAGAATTTGAATACTAGTATGAATAAGATTGTACTCCAGTTTATTTTACAGGCATACACAAAAGGCAGAATCTGGAGTTCACATCCTAAATATTAAAATTGCACTTCACCTCTGTGAAGGAGATAAGATACTAAAGCTGATTAAACTGAGGCAACATGAGGCCAATGAATGTATTCAAAATAACACAGAGATTCAGTGGGACAACTCGAACTGACCTCAGGGTACAGACAAGCAAACAATTTACAGAGGACTAAGTTACTCCAGGTTTAGATTTCACTTACCATAGCTAATATGCACATGGACAGTTTCAGTGGAGATGCTGATGTGCGGTCAGTCACTACACCCTTTTAATTTATTGAAACTTACTCATTTGTCCACACTCTCAATTCCACTAGTGTAAATTAGGAGGAGCTCCATTGAAACCAATGACACGACATAGTGCTATAACAGTTCAAAAGGCTGAAAACAGCTGTCTTACTGAGTTGCTAAACAGCATTACTTTCCAGTAAGTAAAATTCATGATACATTTTTTAACTCAAGAGTCATGCATGTATCTGAAACCAGAGAAAGAAGTGATGACTTGGCCAGGATACTAAAAAATTTGGAGGCACATTTTATACTGGATTTGAAACATGGGCCTGCAAGGGCAGAGTATGATCCATCAGAATTGATTCTGTAACAGGGGTGGGCAAAATGATAGATCTGGCTGGCGGCCGGACTCCATTTCCCAGCAGCCCCTGCTCACATTGCTGCGGCCAGTTTCCATGGAGGCCCCAGTGGCACCCAGGCAGGGGCATGTAGGCATAGGATTGCAGCTCTGCCTGGGCTCTGGACCATGCTGCCACTGCTGCAAGATCCCAGCCCTGACCCAGGGGCAACTCCCTGCCCAATTGCATGCCCTGCCAGGGCTACTGTGGCTGGTCTCCATGGAAACCCTGGCCCCGCACTGTCACGTAGCTACCACTACTGGGGTCTCCATGGAAACCAGATGCAGTGACATGTGCAGGGGCTCCTGGGAAATGGAGTCTGCTGTGGGCCTGATCCAGCCAGAGGGACAGACGTTGCCTACCCCTGTTCTATCATGTCCTGAGCACTTTGGCTTAGGTCTGGCCAGGTCCTTAAGGATACCAATGCTCCTGTTTAAATTTAAACATATGTTTAACTACTTCACTGAATTAGGCCAATAGCTCAGCACCATTCAGGATCATCGTTTAGCAATTATTATAATTCACCAGTACAGGATAAAGTTTGTGAAGCTGTTTATTTTTAAAAGGGGCCTTTTCATTTTCCCTTGTTTAGAAATACTTTTATTTTTTCTGTACAGTGGCAGCTTTATTTCTTATTGCATTTCTTACTGGGGCGTAGTTGAATAAATTCATTTTAAGGCAGCTGGTAAAGTGTTTTCTTTCTGTACATCTCTGGTGATGCATTTTTTAATAAATCATTTTTTAAGGTGGCTGCTTCAGTATTTTTCCTTTTTATTTCCTGCTGTGGAGACAAGGGCTTTAATAAACAATTTTTTTGAAGTGGCTATTTTTACATTTTTTCTCCTGCTTCCTGCTGTTACAGTGCGGTAAGCCTGTTACATGTTCATTTGTTTAAAATGGCTGCTATTCCTTATTTTATAAATGATTCTTGTGCATGTAGACTTAGTTTGGATATTTCCCTTCTCTCCTCTACATAAACCTATTGAATAGGAAAGCATGGTGGGAATAGAGCTTAGGCAGAGTGTTGACATTACATCTCTCAAGATTTAAGGACCTGATTGTCATACACTGTTTATGATCTTAATAAAATTCTTTGATGAATAATTCATTCATTAATTATTATTGCTATTTTATTTGTTTCCAGGAGCATGCATAAAGGCTGTAGTCCCTCTCCAAAGAGGCCTAATCTCTGCCCCAAGGATCTTACATTTTGACAAGGAAAGTAAATAAGCAGAAAGGCAGGGAATAAGTGAACAACAAACAAGCAAGGTGCCCTAATGGTGATGGGTAATGGCTACATCCTTAAACTACAATGTTTGAATGCCTCTCTCTCTCTCTTTCTCTCATTCTCTTTTACACACATACATACACCCCCCCATATATAACACACACACACACACACACACACACACACATATGATAAAAGTAAAGTTTACCAGGAAAAGTTAAATACAAGGTAACCAAATTTAATTTGGTGAATGCTTTTAAGGAAAAAAAAATAGTTTCAATATTTTCAAAACAAAATATTTTCCTTCTGTTCAAACATGATATGCTTTTCATTTAAAATTATCTCATTTAAAAAGGAGAGGGTTAAAAAAAGTCTTAAATAACCTGAAATGATGCAAAATGTTTTAGTTTGGGTCAAATACTTCATTTTACCCCCCCCCCCCCCATCCTAATGGCTCCCAGGTCCATTTCAGACTAATCCAAAAAGATTTTTGTTGATTTTTCCAGTTCAGTCATGCAATTGCAACCAAGCAAAACTAGGAAGATGCTTCTGGTGACAGAGGCGGCCAAGGCCCTTATATGCTTTATTCCAATAGCCAATAAGTTAGTTCACCTAGGAAGCAAGAAGTGCAAGTTCTAGGCCCTCCTCAGCCAGAGGAGTTTTGAACCTCCATCTCCCTTGCACAGTGCAGTAAGATGGTAGCCAGCAACCTTTTCCAGACCATGGGTCAGAAGAAAGCGGGTGCCAGTACTTATTCACCACCACCATCATTGTATCTCTCTAATGCAGCATGGGAAAAGCTGCACCATTGCCTCTTCTTTGGAAGGGAAAATTCTCCCACCACTGTGCTTCTCTTTCTTGAGGCACATGGGTTTGTAGGCTGCCGATCCCTGCTCTAAACACCAGCTCACAGGTAAAGTATTGTCCACTCTCCTTTTCAGCCGTCCTTTTGAAGTCAGCCACCTGGGCAGCCAAGAAATGGATAAATGTGGGGCTAGGAGGAAGAGAATGAGCATGAATGTGTGGCCCAGTGGGATGGTTGCTGCTCTCAAAGGCAGTAGACCCTGAGACTTAGCTAGGACCATTGCTTCCTATGAGGCAAAAGCTTCCTCATGGTTCTCTATTTTAACCAATGAATAAATAAAAAGCAAGTCGTAGTGGCTCAGTTTCAAAGGGAGGCCTAGATGATACCTAACCTGTGGCCTTGAGGGGTTAAAGAACTGTGCTGGGAAATTGGAAAAATGAACATCCAAACCTCCTTGGCAGCAGACTAGAATTTTTGTCTCCTGCTTTCTGGACAAGTGATCTAATCACGGGGCTACAATGTGGGAGGTCTTGTTTCTTCCTCCTCCTGGTTTCTGCTGGGCCGGAATATTTTGGACTTATTCTCAGGAGTTGTGTACCTGCCCAGCTAGGACTCACTACTGGACGTGCTGGGTGTATCTACACAAAATGTTTACTGAGGAGTTGACTGATTAGCATTGTAGTAACCATTGTGCATCTACACATGCATTCCTATTACACTGCAATAAGCTAATTAACTCTATAGCAAGATAATACTTTTTTACAAGTGCTATCCTGCTGCAGAGATTTTACTCCACAGAAGCACATGAATAGACACTGGAGGGGCTGGCTGGGGCATGAGGGTGCTTTAGTGCAAGGACTGCCTGCTGGCTAGCCCTGAATTGAAGCACTCTTGTTCCCCAGCCAGCCCCTGTCAGCACATTAAGCTGAGCAGAACAGCCTTGGGCTGGCAGGCTTTCCCACAGGGTCCCCTACTAGCCAGGGCTGCTCCAACATGGCTCAACATGCTGCGGTCCCAGCATATGTTCAAACATGGCACCTAAGAGGAATAAACTCCAGCACAATACATTCCAGAGTTTATTGCTTTGCATTAATTGCACATGTAGATGTGTCCAGCAGCTGAGTAGCTATGTGAGTAGGCATCCACACTGCATGCAAACTGGGAAGAGGATTGCAAACTGGGAAAAGGTGTCAAAAATGGCAGTTATATAGCTCCATAACTGCCATTTGTGCTTTTATTGTAAAACTAGATTCTGCTCTTGGTGTCTATACTTTATATAGACTTACCTGTCACTTTTAATAATCAGAAAAGCCTTCAAATAATAATATAACATTAGATTCAGAAATATAGATGAAATATTGGCTCTATGGAAGTCAATGGAGATTTTGAGGTTGAGTTTGTTGGAGCTAGGCTTTCACCCTGTGTCAGTTGATTAAAAATGCTGCCATATTATATAGGCCTAGTATCTTAAGTCATATAACTTATATTTTTGTTGATCCTCTGATAGCGGACAATGGGAGCTTGCAGGCTGGTTTATCACTGTCAGAGCCTGATTTTCTCTCTCATATAACTCAATATGTACATTATATAAGAAGACCTTGAACAGAAGCAGTCACAAAGAGCATGCAGGCTTTCATTAATTGAGGGATTTCATCTTATTTGATCAGTATCCAGTTTTCACACAGCAACTCTGCATCAAAAATACATCCTTGTTAGAGAAGACTAAAACATAGAGGAAACTGCTCCCACAAATATTTTGTATCAATACAGTATTTATTCCAAACCTAATAACTTCCTTCCACTCTGAGAAAAGGAACTTGAAAGAGTATATATATTTGCACCTGGGAAATATATCCACACCCTATCATATCGCTGCAATGTGAATTATTCTTCTAAAAGAGTTGTTTGCTTCATTTTTATATGACAGATCAAATCATGCACCTCATTTACATGCAAAACATCTATAGAAATACTCCTGAATTCCTATAGTCATCTTTTCTTATCTTACTTCTTTGTTGTTTGAAATTCCTTTCAAGTCCAAAAGAAAAAGGAAAAAAAAAAAAAGATTTTAGTGAATCATATCGTAGAAGAGAACAATTTGAGTCAAGTCCTAATCCTTGGATTTGATGGCACTTCTCTTTGGGGCAAGATGAGCAGAGAGATCTGCCTTTTATATAAAAAACTATCTTCACACTTGACATGGATTAACACTTTATTGTCAATGTGATGGGGCACCAAGTCTTCCCCATCACAGAACTTCGGGGGAGTGAAGGGAAGCAGAAAATTTACCTTAGCAACCAGTCCCAGGAGAAAAGGGGCAGGGCTACCTGGATGGGGGAGAGAGAGACCCGGATGAAAACATAAACAAAAAGAGCTGTACATGTGCGAAGGGAGAGGGGAGAGAGTGCTGGCTGTGAGAGAGACAGCAGATGGCTGGAAGGATTTAAAGAGGAAGTAACCCAAATTTAGCTGGAAAAGGAGAAGAAAGCAACCCGGGAGAAACTACAAGAAAGAGAAAAGGGAAAGAGAGACTGACCTGGGAAGATGAAGTGAGTTAACAAAGAAGGACTTTGAGTCGGTGAGTCTGATACCTGAAGACATCGAGTAACATCCCAGAGACTTAAAATTAGGAGAAAGGAATGAGAGTGGATGAAAACTAACAAAGAGAAGAGAACCCCACAGTTTTGATATCAGTAGTAAATACAAGGTGACCTAGGATTGCTATTTGCTTGGGACCCATGCGGAGGAGAACAGGGCAAGCAACCAAGAAATTGAGAGTTCTCAAAGAGAGAGGGAACTAAATATATACAAGATGTTATTTATCTAAGAATTAGATATTGTTATTTATTGTGTTTGTGCAGAAGAGTTATTTTTGTTGAACCACAGTTACGATATCTTCCTCATCTCTCAGGACTGTGTTTATTTTTGTATCTTATTCCATCAAAGTCATGGCGGGTGAGAAATAAAGGAAATTAACCAGTTCATATTAAAACAAGAGATAGTGATTTATTTTGCTGGTGTAGCTTAACTCTCACAGTCAACATTAGCAGAAAAGCCAAAGATTTAATTTGGCCAAAAGGCCCTTCTAGTCCTGCCCCTGCCTGCAGATTGCCACACGGCCCAAAACCTCAGCTTAATTACCCTGATTAAGCCTGGAGAAGCCATCTACCCTGGGCTTAATCAGAGTAATTAAGCCATGGTTGGAGCCATCCCCAAGCAGCTCACTGCAAAAAAATTAAAAAAAAAAACTTCTTGGGAAGCCCTGCACTCTTGGAGCATGGGGGGAAGGAAGGAGGGGGCAGGGGGCAGGGAGGAGGGGAGACAAAGCAGGGTTGCCTCTATAGGGGATGGGGTTATGCAAATAAAGGAATGAGGAGGGAGGGAGGTGAAGTGATTCCCAAAGTGGGGGGTGCAGATGTAACATGGGCAAAGTTATGCAAATGATGGAATGACCACTCCCCCACGTGACATGGAATGGGCAGAGAATGAACACCAGCGGGAAGAAATGCCAGGTCCTCATCATCGGAGACTCCAATCTACGAGGACTGGAAGGTCCCATCTGCTGGCTTGACCCCATGATGCGGGAGGTCTGCTTCATGCCTGGGGCTCGGGTTCGGGACATCACGAAGAGGATCCCGGCCTACATCTGACCTGTAAACCAGTACCCCATGGTTGTCATCCATGTGGGAACAAATGACACAGCCAGGGGCAACCCTGACCACATTATGAAGGACTTTGAGGCTCTGTGGGCCAAGCTTAAGGAGACGAGGGTGCAGGTGGTATTCTCCTCTCTTCTTCCGGTGAGTAGGCTGGGATGGCGACACGAGGCCTGCATTGGCAATGTCAACCAGTGCTTATGGAGTTGGTGCCGCCAGGTGGGCCTTGGGTTCCTAGATAATGACCCATGCTTTCGGGCGAGGGACTTGCTGGGGTGGGATGGGCTTCACCTCTCTCCTAAAGGCAAGCGTGTCTTCTCTTCCAGGTTGGCTGATCTATTACGGCGAGCTTTAAACTAGCCTAGCTGGGGGAGGGGGCCGCAGGAAGATGAGGAGACACCACCCGAGCAAGACAGGTGACACATGTAAGGAGTGCCCAGGTAAGAAACAGGGGTCCAGATAGTCTTTCTAATCAGGGGGGGTGGCACACACAGATATGTAAGGCCTTAAATGCCTATATATCAATGCTCGTAGTATGGGGAACAAACAGGAGGAACATGCCCTCAGAATAGCCAGTTCAAACCCAGACATAGTAGGGCTTACAGAAATGTGGTGGGATTCATCCCACGACTGGGCAGTTAGCATTAGGGGCTATAGGCTCTACAGGCGGGATAGAGAAGGAAGGAAGGGAGGGGGTGTGGCACTCTATGTCAAAGAACAATACACATCCTCTGCCAGCAAAATGGGGTCAGAGCAGGGGCAAGCTGAAGTGCTCTGGGTCAAGATACAAGGGGGTCATGGGGAGAGGGATTTAACGGTCTACTACAGACCCCCCAACCATGGGGAGGAGCTGGACTGGGAATTTTCGGGCCAGCTCGTAGAGGCACTTAAGGCAAGGGATATAGTTGTCATGGGTGATCTAAATTACATGGACGTCTGCTGGGAGGAGCAGTCAGCCAGGTCGGACTGTTCCGGGAGGTTCCTGGCTGAGATACAGGACCTCCACTTAACCCAGGAGGTGCACAGTCCCACCAGAGGAAATGCCCTGTTTGACCTGGTCCTGGCCACATTTGATGATCTGGTAAGGGGGCTCCAGGTCCTTGACCATCTGGGTGATAGCGATCATCGCTTGCTGGAATTCACCATCCAGCTCAGGGTGTCAAGGGCCTGCAGCAAGGCGGTAGCCCTAGACTTCAAGAGGGCCAACTTCAATGAGTTGAGGAGATTGGTGGGAGAGGCGCTGGGGATCTCGAGGGCAAGAGAACTCAATGCCCAAGATGAGTGGTCGTTCCTTAAGGAGATGATACTCAGGGCACAAGGGGTGACAATCCCAACAAGAAGCAAGGGGGGCAAGAGTGCCTAAAAGCCTCCCTGGCTCACCAAGGATGTCTGGGAATGCCTGGTTGCCAAAAAGGTAGCGTACACCCAGTGGAAGGGGGGGGGGGGGGG
>NW_005842492.1:152938-195789 GCF_000455745.1 Alligator sinensis | reverse complement strand
CAAGTTGTTGGAGAGTAGGTTTAGATTAGACATCCATAAGAACTACTTCACAGTTAGGGCGGCTAGGATCTGAAACCGACTTCCAAGGGAAGTAGTGCTGGCTCCTACCCTGGGGGTCTTTAAGAAGAGGCTTGATGCCTACCTGGCTGGGGTCACTTGAGCCCAGTTTTCCTCCTCCCCAGGGCAGGGGGTTGGACCTGAAGATCTACAAGGTCCCTTCCGACCCTACTTCTATGATTCTATGATTCTATAAAAGGCAGGGAAAGGAGTGGGAGGGTAGGTTTGGAGGCAGGGTTATGCAAATGAAGGATTGGGGCTATGAAAGGGAGGAGGGGTTATGCAAAATGAATGGAGGGTGGAATGGGGCTAATTCCACCTTACTCCCCTCCCTCCTGCCTCTCTGCCTTCCTTCCTGGACTGACCCTACATCAGGGGCTCAACCTCCAATTTGCCCCCTCTTACTCCCCCCTTCCCCCCCTGCTGCCACCCCTGTGCTTCAGAATGCTAGGGCTTCCTACCACTTTCTTTTTTGAAGCTTTCTTCCAGGTCCGCCCCCCGCCCCCAGTCCCTTGTGCCTTTTTGCAGGCCCTAAGCTTTTACGTGGAGGCCCCTGCGTATTATGATTTTGGTAGGTCCCTACTTATACAGGTAAAATTGCAACTGTAATCTCTGTACCTGTTCTGTGGCTAGAGGAAAGACTTCAGCCTGTAAATCTGGTACCTTTCACAAACGCTAAGCACACTTCAAAAACATAGATGAATGTGTTAATTTTAGCATGAAATTAATGCAGATTGGATAATGGCTCCTCCAGTTGCCCAAACCTTGAAGGGACTGTAATCAAATCCTTTTTGAAGTTTTGAAACAGTCGATTTTCATTAACAGCAGTACGAATTTGTATGTTCCATTTTTTCAAAAATAACCAGAAACAGAAATACCAAAATGCCAAGGGATGAAAATCTTTCAAAGCTGCCAGCCACAAAATGGGAGGAGAGGAAGATGGAAATTTCAAAAAGCAAATATCAGGCAGGCAGAAAATGTGTGTACATGGGAAAAGTAGAAAGAGAAGGAAAATAAAATATTTCTCCAAACACTTTACCCTGAAAGGGAAGATGAAATAAGGACTGTTTTCTAACCTTCCTCGGATGAGGTTAATGAGAGTTGAAGCCATTCAGCACTGTGCAGGATCTGCTTTGTCTGATAAACCCTTTCTAGTACAGGTCAAAATGTGACTGATTTATTGTGCCAAACCACTTCCAGTTCCAGCATCCAGATCCCAAAGTTAAAAAGAGAAAAAAGCTAGTTTTCCTGGCTGAATTTCATTTTTAACACATTAATGAAATCCTGCTCCTTTGGAGTTTCTCCATAGTAACATGTATAAGCAGCCCTTAAAGCTGTTTAAATAAATGCATGAGGTTTGTCTGTCTGTCTCTCTGTCTTTCCTTCCAAATACATACATATATTGACTTTCCTTTAATTTTGCACCCATTCCATATAATTAGGAAACTAAGATAAATATATAGCTATACAAACTGACTGGGAATACAAGAGATGTGATGCACTCTATGCACTGTTGCAAGTAACCCATTCTTAAGTAAGCAATCTTGAACTTGGACTTTATACAGCAAACTGATAGACTAAATAGCTATTTAGATAGAGTTACAAAAATCCAGAAAAGAATTTACTGAGGAAAGATATTATTTTTTGAGAGAGATCCTTCAGAAACATGGGTATATAGGGGGAGAAAAGATGCATACATATAACAGTGAGGCCCAGATATCTTAACACAGTTTTGACTTGAAAAAAGGGGTTATTCTAGACTTTACAGGGAAATTATCAAAATAAAAAGGAAACATTTTACTAAACTTGTTGAAATATGGAATCTCTGGCTGCTGCTAGGAATGTGATTAAGAATCAACATTTTCAAAAAATGAGGCCATCACTATCAGGCAAATGAAACTGAGCCAATAATAACACCAGACATTACCTCTTCTTGACTCTATCTTCATTTTTTATTTTTTGCTTCACTTGAATATGAAGCTATCCTGTGTGATTGAACTCTCTCATACTGAAGAGTCAGCACTGCTGCTGCAGTTGAAAGAGCTACATTGAGAACTTTATTATGCACATCTGAAAGCAAAATCAGTAATTATGAACAACTTACAGGACAGCTGAATGTAGTTAAATCATTTACTTGTGATACACCCAGTCTTAAAATGCTTTAATATATAAAAAACATATTCAGCAGCTGCAGCACTTCTACCCTACCACTCTCCTAACCTTATAGAACAGGGGCAGGCTATTATTTTAGGCAGAGGGCTGTTTACTGAGTTTTGGCAAACCATCAAGGGCCTGAAAGGTAGCCCCACCTCTTGACAGGTGCCCCACCCTCTGATCACCATATTGGGACTGGAAGTCCCACCCTCTAACCCCTGACCTTTACAACTGGACGTCCCTCCCCTTGCCCGTCCCCCCCCCACCCCAAAGTACTCCTTTCAGCAAGGGGGTTTGTTATTTCAGAACCAGAAAAATACCAAATTATATTCTAAAAATCAAACATCTGCTTCAACATTCATTGATTTACCTGTGTTTGTGTAGTGCACATAGAGGTGATTGCACAATAGTTTAAAATGAAGTCTTACTCCTGTATATTGTGGGGACAGTGGTGGGTATACATTTGTGGGAGTGTGGGGGAGGTTGTGGGTGTGGGTGTGTGGTTTGTGATGTGGTGGATAGGCATGGGGATTGTGGCAGAAATGCCACCGTCTGTGTCTCTCTCCAGAAATCTGTCCTTGTCAGCTTGGGACACTGGGGTCGAATTCCTAAGGGAGGGGGGATTTTCCTCCCTGTCTACGTGACAAAAGCCTGGTACCTAGGGGGTGATCCCTCTGGTCATCTCAGTGGGGGGGAGGGAAAAACCCCTGCTCATCTGCCCAGGTAACCAGTGATGCTTTTTAAATTGGTTGGCTAATTGCCAACACTGCTGGCTTCTATTGGACTGGGCTGCTGAGGTCAGAAAGGCTATAAAAGGGCTTGGTCCAAGAAGAAGGAGGAGAAGCCATTTTACCAGCATGACACAAGCATCAGGACACAGGGAGAGAGTCTGATTCATATGAAATGCGCTCTCTCTGGAAATCTCCGAGTCAGATCTCTACCATCTTCTGAGTGATACTTGTAAGTGTTTCTAGAGAGGTAGTCAGCTCACAGTGATGCATTTGTGTATCAAACGGCTACCGCAGCCAGACTGTTTTGCTCAGTGGTAATCCCTTAATAGTTCTCTACCTCTTACCCTATTCTACCTCATCCTGTTGGGAGCAATAAAGTTCTCCTTTGTGACTGGTGTAGGAGACTTATTGAGGGGTGGGTTTAATTATGTTTAGGAGGCCCCTTGGGTCAGCAGACTAAGGGAGAATATCCTTTTTGGCCCCTGACTTGGGGAAGTGCCCCAAGTTCTTGTATTGGGTTGAGTACTCATAGGACTATTAGACCTGTGTTTCCCCGAGGACACAGGACCCAGATGGTCCCTTCTTGGGGTGGTGGCAGCACACATTACCCCTGGACTCTGCAGTCAGGGAGCAGGTGGGTGGGGGTGTGGATATGGGGTGGGGGTGGGTATGGGGCATGGGGTTTGTGGGGGGATGTGAGTGTGTGGGGGGAGGGTGGCTGGGGAGGGTTGTGGTATGTGTGGAGTGGGAGGTTTTGCCCACAGCCCTTTGTGGCAGGAGCACGGGACAGGGGCTGGCAGGGGTTCTGGAGCTAGGCCAGGCTGTGCCAGGAGGGAGAGGGGGAGCCAGCTCAGCTCCAGAGCCACTGGCAGCCTGCTCCTGTCACCCCTCTGGGCCCCTGCTGGCCCTGGGACACCAGTGTGGGCCCCACTCTCATGTCCAGCAGTCGCAACACTCCTGCATGCCTGCTCACTGCCCCTTCTCCCCTTCCTGCTGCAGCTTTCAGCGCTTCCCTGCCTGTGGCTGCTGCTGCTCCTCTCCATGCGCCCCGCCCTGGCCAGCTGCTCTAGTACCACATGGTTCCCAGCTGCAGTGCCGGGACTGCAGCAGCCAGCTCAGCCCAACCCTGAGGATTGGGATGATCACCCATGGTCCTCCTCTGCCTCTCCCCACAACTTCTATCTGAATTTCCCTCCAGTGGAGGGAGGCAGGAACAGCCCCATGGTCCCAGGCCAGAACCCTCTGCTTGGCAGGGGTTCCAGCTGGAGATAAGGGAGGTGGAGCCAGGTGGGCCTTGCTTCTTCAGCCATTTGGTCCTGCCAGTGGCTTCCCCTGGGTCCTACTGCCCCTGGATCCTATCATCTTTGACAAGCAGCCAGGGGCAGATAAATATGAATTTTCTAAATTTTGGGGGGGGCCCATGGGCCAGATAGAATGGCCTGGCTGGCTAGATTCAACCCGCAGGCCATATTTTGACTGCCCCTCCTTTAAAATCATAGAATCATAGAAAATTAGGGTTGGAAGGGACCTCTGGAGGTCATCTAGTTTAACCCCCTGCTCAAAGCAGGACCATCTTCAACTATTTCATCCAAGCCAAGGTTTGTTTACCCGGGTCCTAAAAACCTCCAATGATGGAGATTACACAGCATGTCTGGGTAATCTGTTCCACTACTTTACTACCCTTCTTGTGAGAGTTTTTTTTTTCCTATCTAATTTAAAATTCCCTTGCTGCAACTTGAAATCATTGCTCCTTGCTCTGTCATCAGCCACCACTGACAACAGTCTAGCTCCATCCTCTCTGTACCTACTCTTCAGGTAGTTGAAGGTTGCTATTAAATCCCCACTCAATCTTCTCTTTTTTAGACTAAACATGACCAGTTCCTTCAGCTTCTCCTCATACGTCATGTGTCCCAGCTCCCTAGCCATTTTTGTTGCCCTAGGAGTTTGTATACAGTCTTCTGTAATGAAAAAGCAATTGCAAGTGGACTTTCCTCTGCCCTTTGCAACCAACTGAGATCCTGATTGTCTAATGGAGTTGAGCCCAGCTTAGAAAGAGTGCCCTTTTGATACTGCACATTGGTTCATTTCTATACTGTAAGTTGTGGCACTTCTACACAGTAAACTTACTGTTTTGGGCAATGGTATCCTAAAACATGCCACCTTGCTCTGTGTGGACTGCATCCTAAACAAGAAGCAGTGTAGCTGTGTCTGTGTGGTGTCTCTAGTGGAGTATGGAGAATTGCTGAGTGACAATGCTGGTTAGCATGGGCCCATACTAATAAGTTGCAGGGATATAGATAAATTGCTCCTGGTTTAGAAAGCATGTGTGCAGCAGCAAGGCAAACTTACTGGTATAGTAGATGTACTATATAGACATGATTTCAAAGTATCAGGAGGGCTCTTCTGATAGACATTAACTGCCAAAGTGTCAAAAGGCTAATTTACAGTAGGAAAGGAACATCAGGCTGAAAGGAGCCTTCCCTCCTGTATTAAGTGTATGGAGTATGGGTAGCATAAGATCATTTTTCCCATCTCTCATTTCACCATCCCTGTACCATTGGAGGATCCTCATACACTGGATGATCTGTTCCTGTAGGGAGCAAAGCAATCACAGAGCTGCTGAAGTTGTGAGCCTAGACCAATGGTACTCAACCTTTTGCCCCTGTAGGCCAGATAAGTGGTGTAAGGCCAGCCTGCAGCCCAGATTGGTACCTGTGCCTCCCTTTCATACAAATATCAGGGCCCTATGCTGCCCCTGTCCAGCTCCATGTGCTGGGTTCAGGCCCTACATTCTGGACCCTGGGGCCCTTTGCTGTCTCTGTCCTGCCCAGTACACTGTGATTGGGGGATCAAGGCCCTATATCACTCTTGCATGTCTAATTCAGGCCCAGTGCATCAGGATTGGACTCTAGTCAACCATGCCACCCCCTAAAAATTCTAGTGGGAGCACACTGATGTGGAAGATACATTCTAGATAGCATAAATAATGGACTGTCAGTTTAATATCTGGCATGTCCTATGGCAGGAGATTGCAAGGAAGAACCTCATGGCATGGTCTGTCTGTCTTAATATGCTAGGATATTTTGGAACAAATACTAAGATACATTGATTTGAGTTTAAGTTGTGTAAGCCTGCCAGGAATCTAAACCAATGTGGCTTGCATCTTTTCTTATATTATATTGTGCCACCTGACTTAATTTCAATGACTTCCTCATATGAAACAAGATGTTTGAGTTTCTCCAACTTAAGTCTACTAGTGCAAAACAGTGTAGCGGAAACCACTTGCCCAGGGCCAAAACAGAGGGGAGTAGCAAGAAAAGCAGAGTGTAAGATCAGTCAGGTTTAAGTCAGCTAGTAGGTAAATATACATGTTTTTCCAGGTCCTGAACTACTACTTAACATTCAACTGCTTGTCAGTATCTGGTTGAGATAGGGTGTAAGGGAAAGATACGTCCAGACTTCTACTTAGGGACATCCTCAGGGCTTGCCCCAAGCCTGTGTGGACCACCTACACTGAAAATCACTAAGCTTGCCCCACAGAAGCTCTGCTGAGCACCAGGACCTGAATTCAAGCCAGCTGTCAGACTTCTCCTTCTTGAGTGTGTTCAGAACTCACGGAGGCTGCAGGCCTCATGCACCAGAAGATTGCAGCAGTAAACCTACAGCTGCCTGCTCCTGATTTCATAGCCTCTTTGCACCCCCTGTCTACAGCTCATTATTATAGTTATGCACAAAGGGAGAGATAAGTAGTGAGGAGACTGATTATTAAAAAGGCTCTTCTCAAGGAAAAAGAGCACAATGTAAAGGCAAAGTAATGTGGATGGAGTGCAATAGCTCATGTGGTGTGGGTGAACTGATGTCAGAACTCAAGGTCCACTGTATATAACACCATAGGCATAGGCTAAGCCTTAACTTAGCTGCCTTAAACATAATCTCTGAATTTGTCTTTATGGGCATTTTTACATGGGAGGCATGTGGGGAGGGCACTTTAATTAGCAAGCCATGCTAATTAAAAGTGCCCAAGCATCACGTGTATCAGCATCCCTGTGCTGCAAAATGGTGGTTCATTGAATGAGCGTTAGCTGAAAGTGCCCTGCCACCATTTCTCAGTGTGGGGACACTGATACATGTGACACTAGAGTCTGCTGGATTAATCGAGTCTGCAGTGACTTGCTGAATTTCCAAATGAGTGATAAAAATATTTATGGATTATAACACTGTTATATTAATAGTAATTGATAAAGTAAATAAATTAATAAGAAACCAGAAATATCTAGACAGATGCAAGTTTAATGTTTTATTGAAACAGGATTTGGGACATTATAGGAAAAAAGCTCTATTACTTCCAGGGGACGATCCAGGGAGCACAGGGGGATTTGTGGCCCTGGCCCCTTTTGCTGTACAGTACATGTACAATGAACCCTCTGAGATAACCAGTTTATCAGAGTGGCTTCAGAGCCCTTGGGGGTAAATGCTGTCGCTTGTCTTTCCATCCCCTTGCCTACTGCCAGTATGGGTGATGGGGAAAAGGGGGGGTAAGCAGAAGCAACATTCACCTCCTAGGTTCCAGAGCTGCGCTGATAAGCTGTTGGGCTCAGGGAACTCACTACACTACACAACCAAAAGGGGAGGGGCCCCAAACTTCCCCCTTTGGTTCCTCCTCCTTGATCTGCCCATGACTATGTCTGATACACATATGGGAAGTATATGAAGAGTGAAAATGGGTAATACTGCCCTGCACAAAACTATTTATTCTTGTTTCCTATTTAACATAACATTGATGCTTTACATAGGTCTTAAAACAAAGATACTGAAGTGTTTTAAAAATGTTTGGATACTAGGCTTAAGACTAAAATCATGAAACCTTGGAAGATCCTAGGCCTGCCTTTCAGCCAACAACATACTCCAAAGTAGGGCAAGCAGCTGTAAATTCAATCTTGCTGTAGTTTAGTCATTCTATTCTTTGTAACTGGTAATTACACCATGGGAAATAACTACTTAAATGGAATTCTGGTACTACTATTACATTTTTCAGAAACTTATTAAAATATACAAGACAGTTTTTGATTTAAACATTAAAGTTTTAATTCAAAACAACTTCATGGTAGCAATTTTACTTGAGACTATATAGACTTTAAAGGAGGGCAACTTACATTTTAAATCATTGTTTATGCTACTCCTTTTTAGAAGTATTTGGTATTTCTCAAGATTACATTTTTCAAATGCATGGATGATTGTTAGACCCAGGTACATAATTTACAATGAGCAATTTGCTTGATGAATTTTGCATTTTATTTCTCTTCAAGAACTTCACTTCCAGTGGTAAAATGAGCATCCAGATTTTTCCTGGACACCTTTGCAGTGGGACAGGCGTGCACTGCTTCCTCAGGCATGCTGGCCTTGGGGGAAGGTGCCAAGTCCCTTCTGGAGAACATCTGGATCCATTTCTGGTGCTCTGGTGCACTCCCCCCCACTTTGCCTTCATCTCCAGGCCCCCACTTAGCCTGTTGCCTCCGGGCCCCAGGCCAATCAGCAGAGCTCTTTCAGTCAGTGTGGTATCAACCAACTGGATTATAGCTCAGCCACCTGGGCCATGATGTTGAGATGAGGTCAGGCAGGGGCCCATTACACAGCTGTTCTTGGTTTGAGTCAGTCTGAAGTACTTGGAGACACCTTCAATATGGAAGATGTTATATACAACACAATTTTATTCTAATACACAGTCCAAGGTTTTGTTCAGTATCAGGACAATGGAAAAATGCTGTTGGAATTTATTGACAAGTGTTACTTTCCTTTCATTTGGTAGTGTAACTGGGGTGGTAGAAAGAGGGGGGCAAGTGGGGTACCAGCCCTAGATGTCTGCTTAGAGCAGATATCAGTGTGGCCCTCTTCCCCCAGGAATTTTTTCTATGGCAAACATAGCCCTGTGCAACCCAGCCATAGGAACTGGACAAGTACAACCCCACATCCACTAGTATGACTGGGGGGAAGGAGGAAAATGATATTCCCCTCACACCCACAAGGCTTTGCTGTGAAAGGCACATCCCTACACTCAAGGGGGAGTGAACAGGTCACCAGGAGAGCCTGTGCCTGTCCTTGGAGAGCCTGTGCCACTACCTGATCCTCACCAGCAGCAACAGCACCCAAATGAGGAGAGTCAGGGCAGATAAGATTCCTCTCCCTCTCCTTTCCATCTTTCCCTTTCTTCCAGAGTAATCAGAATAACTCCCTACCTCTGATATGTACGTGCACACACACACACACACACACACACACACACACACACACACACACACACTTCTGTCCGAGGGGCTGAAAGAGATCACTGTGTCTCTGCTGTCATTTACACCTGTGCGGGCCAGCTCCTGATCTCGGGGGTGAGCCGGGCCCATCTTTGTGCACACAGGTTGTGGCCAGCAGCCTGGGCACGCGGGGCCGGAGAAAACCACGGCGCGGTATGGTACACTCGAGCTAGAATCAGTCACGGAGGCGTAATGGTTGATTGAAAAGATTATTTACTTACACCCAAGGTGGTCGCAGTGTAGGCTGGTCAGCTTTCCAGGCACAGCTCCACTTGAGTTCTCGGTGGAGGACTCTAATAGACTCGGTTCCTGACCCCGGAGCAGTTTAGGCTCCGCGGGTTCAACAATTCTCGTTCACGGAGCAGCTGAATCTCCGTGGGTTACACTCGGTTCCCAGATCCCCCGGAGCTGTTAAGACTCCGTGGGTTCGACAATTGGGTCCATAGGATAGGGATACGTCTGGACTGCGATCGGCGACGGGGAGAGGCTAGAGGTTATATGCCCCGGAGTTGTTAAGGCTCCGGGGGTTCAGTAAATAGGTCCCCCGGAGTTGTTGAAGCTCGAAACTACCCAAGCCTTTTGTACGGCTAGCAAGCCAATAGCTAGCTGCCACGTGTGCCTATATTAAGATCGGCCAATAATGTGGCGGAAATCTTAATACAAATGGCGGGAACTTCCTTGTACCGTGCATCACTATAATGCAAAAGAAATGCACGATGCAAAGAAGGCTACAGAACTGGCGGGAAAAGCTCCTGCATGCGGGTTCTTAATTGCAACAGAACGCTCCACCGTGCAAAAGAGCTGCAATTTAGCGGGAACACAATTTAGCGATGCCGAAGCACACACAAACAAAAAAACCCCACAACTTTGGGTTGTGACAACACCAGTTTTGCTATTTAGTTTAATGAAGTTACTCCTGATTTACACCAATATGAAAGGAGAATCAAGACGCATATACCCGTTTTTTACTATTTTATCATATGACAGTACATAAATTGCAATCATGGAACATTTTGTAAAAGTGTAGCAGCCCTACTAATTATTTTTTATACCAATAATGTGGTACTTAAAACACAATGTGTAAAATTGTTTTTAAAGATGGATCTAATCATCTTAATAGTCAGTAAAACCAATACTTACTAAAAAGAGCAACTGAAAACCATATATTTCTGAAAAATATCCTGCTTTTTTTCTTTTCTTTTCTTTTCTTTTCTTTTTTAAGATTTATTGCCAGGAAAATGATGTTATACTAGACCATCTTTAGGGTGAGCACACAGATAATTCATTTCCTAATTATCTCTGATGATAATGTGTCTCATAGGTAAAAACAAAGAAAAATGAAGTATAAATAAATTCAATGTAAACTCAAACAGGGAGCAGCTGTTGTGTTCAGAGTAAAACATACTATAACATTATCACTAAAAAAGGTCATGGATTTGTTTCCTTATCTTAACAGACCCATCTGACCAGACCCATCTGTGTCAAATCCTCCAGGCAAGGATTTTTTATTGTTGAATGGCATTTGTCCAGTCAGCAGTGAAATGGGTACCAGCAAGAGCCAAATAAAGCAACAGGAGATCATCGGCCCAGAACTCATCTGATATCTTGGAGGCCTCCTGGCTTAGGGGCATTCATGAGTAGGAGATTTTCACCACATGTTTCTGTCATAACACAGCATGCATGGGTCCATTTGTAAAATAAACACATTGGTTGCAAAAAAGCTGCAGTTGTTCATTGTAGTAGACAGACATCATTAGAAACTCTGCCTCTTTTGTACAATGTAAGAAGACAAGAGATGAGAGGTTGATTTAAAATGTATATCTTTATGGAATCTTTATTAAAGTCTACAAAATGATAAAGAATGCAATGAGTGCTTGTTATTAACATTGCTAATCCCTACATTTCAGTCCTACTAACTACAATTGATTTTGATTTTTCATAGTTATACTTACAAAGAATGAGAGATAGAAGAAATGGATATTCTTGAACCAATATAATTTGCTCGTGGGATTAAGGATAGATTTTGAATATCTAATAATATTAGTTCCCATAATTCCGTGTATTTGGAATTTGTGTTTAAACAACTCAGATATAGTTCATCAGAGATATGTTAAGTAAGAGTGATAGTTAGGCCTTGATCTACTGACATACTTAGGTAGATGCATAATTTTTAGCATGAGTAATCACACTGAAATATTTTCCTGGGCAGGAGTCTCAAAAGGTTGAATCACATTGTTTTCCATTAATGATCTTTTATTTTTTTAATAGTACTTTGGTTGATGGAACTAATAGTCTAAAATAACATGTACAAATCTATAAAAATAGACTGGATTTAAAAAAAAATGTTGTAGTTCCATTAAGGCTTTGTACTTTGATCATGGGATTTGCCATTAAAATATTTCCTCAGTTGAATGAAAGAAGCAGAGAGAGATAAAGAAAGGGGAACTTTAAGTACTGAGAATCAGATTCATGACAAAATTTACCCTATTAATACTTGCCTGAATAGATAATATAATGAAAGATACATATTCCATTTAAAATAGGTCAGTGAGAATGAGATCGCCACATTATTCTGATCCATTTTATAATATTTTAATTTGTTTAAGAGTAACAGCTGATTAAGTGGTAGGTAAACTGAGCTTGAGGGTACTGTAACAATTCTGAGTTTTGCTGTAGCCCACAGTATTATGTATTCTGTTTCTTTAAAAATATAGCTTTAGGTAAAGCAGGAGTGAGGATTGGCAAAGTTCTAGGTAGACATTATTAGTGAAGCAGAGAGAGAGACATTTTTACTGTTTCCTTTTTCTTCAAAGTTCCTTGTTCAGTGTTAATAGAAAGTCATTTTAAATTATTTTTTTATGAATGCCATATGACATAGTGCTGTAATGTAAAAACAGACACATTCACCAAAGGGTCCAGTGGCTTTCAGCAACAAAACTGCAGTTAGAATCAAACTAATCTACTTAGTGCAAAAATGAGGGAAAGGATCTCTCTCAAGTTACAATTTCATTAAAAGTATCACAAGCACCAACATATACAATAAAGAAAAAGTCATCCTTAAAAAAATGCAATAGTGTATGCTGGAATTGATGTATTTTTTAGGTAAATGGAACACTGGAAATATACGAAACTTTTAACATGAAAAGAGTGGTTAAGGTGTAGTCCAGAGGATTAAAGAAATGCCAAAAAGAAACAATTTCTACAGAAGAAAAGCCTGATTTCAGTCTGCTAGAAACTAATGAGGAGGTTAAGCAAGAATTTGTTCCTATTACAAATCATTACATAGCTCCCAGCCTCCTAATAATAGCCCAACTCAAAATGGCTCAAAAATCTCAAATTACCTAAATTATCCTCAGAACAATGTGAACCTTTAAATAGGAGCATAGCAGTAGAAGTAATTAATATGATAAAAACTATTCCATCAGGTAAAGCTGCAAGCCCAGATGGATTCCCAACAAAATATTATAAGCCATTAGTCTCCAAAACTGATCCCTCTTATAATTCAGGCACTTAGTAATATTTTCTTTATGCATGAGGCTGATATCAGAATATACCTTAAAGACTATCTCAACATAGAGAAATACTCCACCTTTCTCATTATTAAATACTAAAATAATATAATCCTCAAAATGGAAGAGGTAATTTCCATTATAATCCATAAAGACTAAGTTGGATTCATATGGGGATGGCATTCAGTTGACAATACTCTCTGGGTGGTGAGCTTGAAACATTTTGTTAGTTCCTTTGCCGAAAGGAAAGTGCTCTCAGCAATGTCAGAAAAAAGCATTTGACTGGATTGAGTGGAATTATTTATGCATATACTGTTAACAATGACCCTTCTTCACATTTTTGAGCACTGTACAATAGCTTCAGTAGATGTCCACTGGTAAAATTGGTGCACAGAGGTTCCTGTTCATCAGCTATGCCTCTTGGGAAGGATCTCAGTTCCTCATATGGCTAGATCCTTAAATTAGAGCTAGGTTCAGTGAAGGAGTTGAGCATCTAAAATGACTGGTGTCTGGCTCCCCAGAGTGGAATTCAGAACTCTGAGGCTCCCTTTATATTTATATATTTATATTCAGATCCCCTAGACTCTTTTATACTGCATGGAGAAAATACGAGACGCAGACTGGGATCCAAAACAGCAAGCATGCTGAATGAGGAACAAGAATCTACCTGAAGTCACTTTATCCAATAAGCAGCCACGTAGAATTAGTGAAGAGGAAATTCAGGGGACATGTGTACGTGTTGTATGTCACACGTAACATCACTTACTGAGATATTTAGGGTGGTTCTTCCATATACTCAGGATTCACTGTCTGGGAGGTAAATGCTGCCTCTTTCTTGAGGGTAGGCATGTACAAGCTCTCCTTGAAAAGCTGAGCAGTGGTCATCTTTTTCTTCATTTTCTTCTCCTCCAGAGAAGGAGCAGGTTGTAGTATTACTCCCTCTTTTAATAAAAGAGCTTAGTGGTTACAAAACTCACCCAGGCATATAGACTCCAGGTTAAATTCCCTCCTCAGTCCAAAGGGATTCAAACCCATGTCTTCCGTCTCCCTGGCGAGTGTCCTACCTATCAGGTAATAGGCTTTTTGAAGCAGAAGCTGATTGAAGCCCTCTGATTGAAGCTGTGCAACAGCTCACAAGTAACTGAAAAACCTGTCTGTGAAACATTGTTAGTCCTAAGGAATGTGCAAACTTATTGGTTTCTTCCAGGTCAAAAGGGGAGAAAATTGATTGTTTATCAGTTGTGCTACAGCAGTTATCTGTGCGTACTACCTCACCATGCTGTAGCCATCTTTCACTGAGGTACTGCTAGGTTAAAATACATGGTAGCTCTCATCAAGTGCAAGGAAAGAGCATGCACATGGACAATTACCACAGAGCTGATATGCTGTAAATCCTTGTCCCACTTAACGTTGTGTAACTAGTTCATGTGTCCATAGTGGAGACATAACAGGTCAGCTTCACCCTGAGGCAGCAACTATTTTTGTGCCTATCCTCTACCTTCAAGGTGGCACCCAGGGCGGCTGCCTGGTCCCCACACCCTGTTATGCTACCAGCCCATTCCAATAATTGCCAAACTTTTATCTTTACAACTGCTAAGATGTCTAAGTAGAGAACAGATTCTCTACAGCTTCTTTCCTTACACCAAACCTCTCGAGAGAAGGAATTCAGTTAAAAACTACAGCAAAACAATATAAAAGACACTGTGTTTATGATCACAGAAAAGCCTGTGTTTGGGGCAGAAATAACTTGTTGAATAATGCAATGGATCAGGGATTTTATTCTCATCTGACACAAAAACAGAAGTATGAATTTTGGCATAAATTACTATGGATGCAAGGTAATTATGCTGAGTTTCCTTTTATGGTTATTGTTAAACCTTGGAGACAAATGACAGGGTTGTGCAGTTATGGTAAATCAGTGAGCACTTTTCTTTCCATATGAGTATGTGTTAAAACCTATAAGTCTATACAGGTAGGAACATCAAAAGTATCCAGTGAAACTCTACTCTCATTGAAGTCAAAGATAAAGCTCACCCTGTTATGAATGGGAAGAGAGCTAGGCCAACACTCAACGATCTTCAAAATCCCACATGGCAGATGGTGTATGTCCAAAGGTGATTTTGGACCCTAACTATAGTATCAGAGAAAGAAACATGGCAGACATTAAATAAAAAGAGGAGACAAGAAACTTCCAGTTGAGCCAGAACAAAAGACACTTTCTGGACAGCAATTATAAAGCAAAGTAAGGGATCTACTATTTAACCAAAAGAAGCTAACTTCTGCTTCAGTTTTTACAGCTCATTTTCTTCCTTCTATTAGTATGATATTTTAGCTATGCTGACTTGCGCTGAGAGACTAGTGAGGAGAGATCTGATACAAACTACTTTAGTCTTTTGTTATCTCTGCTTCCTGCGATCTAGCCAGATGCTCTAGTAAGAAGGCCTCTGAAGTTTTCAAATGCAGCAGCTACAGTAGAGATATACTTTCAACCAAACATTAACTGAGGAAGTGTAAAATCTATATATCATTTAGGGAAAAAGTAACTTAGTTAGTCAGCACTTCAGTATTTAAATGATCTGTTGACCATCCCCAGAGTGTCTACTTTAAAATGAAAAGGCTAATATAATATTTGGGAGATGAAGTTCTTATTATCAATTTTTACTTTTAAGTATAATGGCCTCCATTTCTTAAAGCTATTATACACTCAATAGGAATTTTCTGCTAGATATATAAAGCTCTTAAAATGCTTAGAATGATTCAGAGAAAAAGGAATCCCTTGATTTATGATGGCTACAAGAGTTGCTTCTGCACAAAGCATCAGTGAACTCTAACATATATATGTATGTCTTTCAGGCTGTACTGTAGCATATTAATTTAGACTGTGAACATGGGCTAATCTATGGGAACTACCAAGATGAACAAAATTTGCCTTTGGATTGGCCAGGAATTGTGAACATGGCTAAAATGTGTTCTCTCAAAACTAAGCTGTTTTCAGAGGCATAACAGTTGGTGCCTAGGGCTATTTGCCTGGTCACCCACCTCCCCACCTGCCCACCCTTCTTAGTTATACTACTGATTTTGAACCCTGTGGGTTAGTTATACCTAAATCCATTTTATCTGCTCCTGGAAAGATCTGCTCAGGTCTGTTCTGGTATATATCCTCCATAAAAAATGGCTTGAAATGATCTATGACTGAATAACTCTAGGTATCAAGCACTTTTGTTTCTACCATGCAATGTAGCCTAATAAGATTCATAAATATTCCTTGAATAGATTAATGAATGTTCCTGAAATGATCTAATCTGAGCCTCCAGCATGGCTGCCTGGTGTCCATCTATGAGCATAAAGCATCCACAAACCCCTTGAGATGGCTACCTGAAAATTTATTCTGGCAAACTGAGGATCCCTATTTTACATACACCAAACATAGGCTGTGTTTACACTTTGCTTTGGATATGTGAGCTAGGTGTTATTTATGTAGTTAGGGAACCAATAGCAGCGAAGCTTTGATAGTTTTTAGTGCAGGTTGCCTAGCATGCCTGGACCCTGCATGTTTATTTGGTGGCTGAAATCTGTGCCAGTAATACTTTATCATTCCTTGTACCTGAGTTATTTACAATGAAATTAGCTGGGGTATGACTACACTTCTCACCTCAGCATGGAGCACAGCCATAGCTAGTGTCTGTCATATGATCTTCTCCCACCCTGCCTCCCAGTGTAGCCCAGAGATCAGGGATCTGACTAGACTGTCCTTTAGAACTATAAATCTGCAACTCCAAAATAGAACCTTGAATTCTTGAAGTTGGCTGCAGGTTAGATTAGCCCTGTGGCTGCTCTTATGTGCTGCAGGAGTCAATGGTCCAAGCCCAGGATCATGGGAAAAGAAAAGAATGGAAGGGCAATACAGAAATTCCTCTTTTCTTTTAAAAGGTTTGCACGAAGTAGAGACTCACGGAGGAAAATTAACATCTGTGGAATCATTTAGGAATTTAGGAGCAGTTCCAAGTCAGAAAAATAACTTTGTAAATGAATTTTGTAGTGTAGGTGCTTAACTCTCAAAAAGCAATTCAGATCAATCATGCCCCTTTGGCTAGAAAACCCTTGGTGCTTAATATCAGGAGGTGTCTCCATACAGGTATATAGGCACTTACACTTAAGCTTTTTCTATATTCATCACACCAAGACCTTCAGCATGTACACCTAGAGAAGAACATGGAGGATTGAAGTCTGCCCTAGACTTCCATCCCCACTTCAGACCATCAAGACAGAGCCCAAAGTTCAGACTGACTCCTGGCATTCAGTGTCTCAATGGTTGTAGCTTCTGCCAGAGAGCAACAGATTACACCTGCTACTGACTGCCTAATGCCTCAGGGAGGGCATGTTGCTGTCAGGGAAATGATCCTTAGCCTTTCTCCAACCAAAGAGTACCCACAAGGCAGTGGGAGCTAGGGTTTTGACGTGCCCTATGCTCACCTTTCTCTCTAGGTTGCAACACGGTGGTATTTTACAGGAGCTACCCCACCATGAATAGCCCTACCACGTTGCCACCAAGCCCCACAGTTGGATGTGGTTCACAGCAATACCGAGGGCCAGTCTGCCATTGGATCTGCCAGATAATATTCCCTAATATAACATTAATCTTTTTTTTCATAGCTATATCCTGCTAGCATCTCATAGTATCCTACAGCTGGCCAATAGACCCAGGTCAGTCTCTTCCTTAGTTGCTTTCAGCCTATGCACTCCTGTCTAATAGCTGAAGTTTTTGGTATTAGTCTTTTAAGTACGTGCTTTAGCACTTCACATGTTAAACTTCATTCCAGTTCTAATGATCCATTACACAAGATTATCTAAAGTTTCCTGTATAATAGTCTGGTACTCTTCTTTAGGTACAATGTTCCCCAAGGACCCCAGGCTTGGTGTATGTTTCATGAAGTCACATCTAGTTTTAGTATGAAGGTTGCTGACCTACAGGGTAGTTTAGGGATCAGCAGTATTTTCCTGTGGGGGAGCCAGAATTACACAGCTCGGGATGGAGTTGGGTGAGCATTTAGACACAGCTACCACTGACACTTCTCCCTGCTGTTCAGCTACAGCATAACTCAACAAAAGCCCCTCTCTGCTAGAGCCCATGCCACTCAATTGCTTTATGGCATGGGCACAGCTTGCCTTCTGCTGGAGCCCCAGACAGCTACATGTGATGAGGTGTAGGGACATCCCCACATCTCCCTTTCCTTCAGAGCCCCAGGTAGGTGACTGTAGTGCAGCACAGAAATACCCTCCTGGTGCTGCAGCCACAGCTCTGTAGGCTGGATCCAAAGACTCCATGGGTTAGATCCAGCCTGCTGGTCATAGGTTGCTGACCTGTGGAGCAGGTTAAAAAGCAGTGGTTCTAAACCCTTTTAGACTTAAGACACTCCTTAAATTCAAGGCACCCTTTGGAAAATGTCAACTCTTACCTTTCACTTGATTTTTGCCTACAGAAAAATAATAGAGCAATTCTTCTTCTGCAAAGAACTCAGAAAGGCCATAACAGGTCAGAGGCAGACAAGGTTCCTTGGGTGAATTTGATATCTTTTATTAGACCAACCACGGCTACAACCTAAACCCCTACAACAGGTCAGAATGTTTTTGACACGATGTCTGCCTTGAAATCTCTGGATTTATCTTGTGAATCAAATGTAGGTGTTTGCACACCTAAGTGCACATCTATATGTGTGCATTTACTGAGCAGTAACTGAAATTACTGCATATTATGGGCATGTATCTACACAAGCATGCAGTATTTTTTGCACAGTTTCAGTTATGCACAGTTAGTGAATTGTTTCCCTTTAATTTTGTACATGGTATGGATTCACTTTTATACAGTGCAGCATGGTCATCAAGATGCGCAGATGCATCTAGAATCAGCTGGTCGCTTCCCGCCCCTCCCCTCCCCCCAGCCATGCTGCTCTCAGTGTGTGATCAGATATTGTCTCATGAATACCACATTGTCCACTTGCCTTTACCTGCTATGTGTCATCCTTAATAAGTGTTTACTATGAGCTTAAAGAGGCAATTGAGAGAAAGTGGCTCAAAAAGTGATACATCATGTATGAAGAAGCAGAAAAAAAATTTGAATTTAGTACAGAAAGTGGAAATGTTGGCTAGGCTTGCTAAGGGTGAAGATTCATCAGCCGTGGCTAGGGCTTATGGCCTTAATGAGTCGACTGTGCCTACAATGAAGAGAAATGAGGCAAAAATTAGAGCAAATGTTGCTGCAACGTGTGAGTTGGGGACCAAACGCAGAAAAGAGTTCCATTGGATGGGCCAGTGATACGAGAAACTGCTAAGAGATTGTACAATCACTTAAAATAGGATGCTGTGTCAACGGGGGAAAGCAGTGTAGCCAAGGAATAGCCAGCAAGGGATGGTTTGAGAAATTCAAAAGATCTGGGTTGCATAATGTTAAACTGGTTGGTGAAGCTGCATCTGCAGACCATGAAGTAGCACCAAGTTTTCCACCTGAGCTGCCCGAACTCATTGAGGAGAAAAGTTACAAATAGGAGCAAGTTTTTAACACAGATGAAACTGGCTTATTTTGGAAATGGATGCCAAAGAGAACCTTTCTTTCAAAAGATGAGAAATCTGCTCCAGATTTCAAGGCTGTGAAAAACCAACTGACCCTTCTCACTTGTGGAAATGCAAAGTGGGATTTTATGGTAAAGCCAACGCTCGTTTACCAAGCCCAGAACCCCCATGCACTCAAGGGCAAAGATAGATATCAGCTATCAGTGTTTTGGGAGGTGCTAATCGGCATGCATGGGTCACTTCAGTGCCTTTTATGGACTGGTTTCATAATTGCTTTGTGCATGAAGTGGAATGCTACCTGGCATCAAAAAACTTGGCATTTAAGGTCCTACCAATCCTTAATAATGCTCCAGGCCACCCTAAAAGCCTTCAGGCTGTGCATCCTAATGTGGAGGTGTTTCTTCTGCCTCCAAACACATCATTCCTCCAGCCCCTTGATCAACGTGTCATCGCAACTTTTAAAGTGTATTACACTTGCCACACGTTTCACCGCATCCTAGATGATGGACAGTGATCCAAATTTAACAGTGACCCAGTGCTGGAAAGATTAACCCAACATACATATCTGCACAGAACCAGCAATCACCCGAAACACACCAAAAAAGCTGTGATATACAGCCAAGCCCTCAGATACCACCGCATCTGTACTGAAGAGAACACCTGGGATCGCCACCTCACCAATCTTAAAAAGGCTTTCACCCAGCAAGGACACTCCTCTGGAGAGGTAGATCGCACGTTTGAAAGAGCCACCTGGATACCACGTGAAGAACTGCTGCAGTACAGAAGAAAAACACCCACAAATCGCACACCGCTGGTTATGACCTATCACCCATCCCTTGAACCTGTACGGAAAATCCTCAAAAAATTGCAACCCATATTAGAAAAAGACCCTATTCTTAAAAAGATCTTCCCAGAGCCACCCATCCTAGCCTTCAGACAAGCACCGAACCTCGCCAACCTCATCACCAGAAGCAAACTTCCTCAACCCCAGAACACACCAAAAGGATCCAGACCGTGCCAGGACAAGAAATGCAAAACCTGCCCCCACATCTCCACCACCCCCACTATTACTACACCCCACAACAGAGCCATCAGCATCCCAGGATCTTACAGCTGCACCTCCAGGAATGTAGTATACCTCATCCAATGCACCAAATGCCCTTATGGAAGATATGTAGGAGAGACCAGACAACAACTGCGCACCAGAATGAATGCACACCGGAAATCCATCAAAGACAGAAACACCCAATTGCCGGTGGGGGCACGTTTCTCACAGGAGGGCCACTCTCTCTCCAATCTCTCAGTCCTGATCCTCAAGGGAAATTTACACAACGTAGCCCAGAGACGAGCCTATGAGCTCCATTTCATCAACCTGCTGGATACTAGAGATCATAGACTAAACATAGACATTGGATTTTTGATACATTATAATCTGCCTGGCAACTGACTCCCCAGCCCAGCCCAGCCCAGCCCCTGGCTTGTTTACTTTTCATTCCATCCAGGAAGAGCACACACCAACTGCTGCAGCTTCCTGAGCCTGACGAAGGGTTTTTGAACCCGAAAGCTTGCTTAATAACTATTCTCCAACCATTTGGGTTGGTCTAATAAAAGATATCAAATTCACCCAAGGAACCTTGTCTGCCTATATCCTTAGACCAACACGGCTACAACCTAAACCCCATAAAAATATAAGAGTCTCTGGATGAAATAAAGCCTTCCACTATCAATGCATGTTGGAAAAACTTGTGGTGAAAGGCAGTGAATGGTTTTTGTGGCTTCCCTGAAATGCAACATGAGGTAGAGGAAATTATAGAGCTGGGTTGTCATGTTGGAGGGGAGGGATTTGATGATCTCCAGGCAATGGAGATCATCCAGGCAATGGAGTTACTCGAGTCCCACACCACTGAACTCAATGAGGAAGAGCTGGAGAGGAGCTGATTCAGTCAAGCACCAGTGAAGAGGACAGTGAGGTGGAGGAGGAGGTGGCACCAAAGCTGCACCTGACAATGAAGAGTTTGGATAAGGGTTTTTGGTTGGTCGAGGAACTCTAAGACTTTTTTTTTTTTTTTTTTGCTGAGGATCTATTCATGGAAAGTAGCTTGAAATTCAGGAGTGAGTTTGAGGCTGTGCTGGATCCTTACAGGGAAGTTTACAAAAATATGCAGAAGAAAGCCAAACAACTGACCATTACCATTTTTTTCCCCATGTCTTCCGTCATATCAAGTTCATTCTGAACATCAGTAAAGATTAGAAGCAATTTTAAATTTCATTAAAATGTTTTAATGAAACCTGTATTGGATAAATTAGAGAAGTCATCTCATGAGCCTGGAACCTAAACCCTTATTTCCCATAGACCCTTAGTATCTTTTTACATGATTTCTATTTGCATGGAGTTTTTTCAAGAATATAACCACTGTGTAAAACAAGGCCAGACTGTACTGTGCAGTAAATATGGCAACTTACGCTGATTTTAATGTAAATTTGATACCTGCATCATGCAGGTATCAAATTTACACCTGTTTAATTACCGCACAGTATTGTATGTGTAGATGACTTACTGCAGAGTAACACTGTGTGTGGACTGACTTGGGACTAACTTAGTTCAAAGTCATTTCACACACAACATTAATGAGCTTTAATACATGCATGTGTAGATGCTGGCCTATTCCCACTTACTGTGAAGTAATTTACAGCGCAGTAAATTTAAGCGAGCGTAACTACATGTCTAGATATAAAAGTGGTAATATTGTGCAGTACTCTGTAGTACTCTCAAAAGGATCTCACAGCACCCTATGGTGTCCCAGCACCCTAGTTGAGAAGCACTGTCATAGAGGAATTCCTCAGAGTGGCCTCATCAGCATATTTCTACTTTTGGATCATACATATGGGAGCAGGTAGAAAGAGCATGCTTGTGTCTGGTGTCATTGGGGCATATTAACATTGGGGCATAAACGGGTCTGTTTCTCACCTATTGACTGCATGGGCTGGAAACAAGTTTTTTACAAATACCTAAAAACAGTACTTTCTACAAAAAAGTGTTAGTACAATGCTTAAAACAATGATTCACAATCAGGGTGGTATAAGATCCTTTGAAGGATGCCATGAAGTATGAGAAGATAAGCCAGCGTGAGGAAATAAGCAGAGAACCACAGGCTAGGGCTGTCCCCATTGTTGTTTCCCTATGCCCAGTGCCCAGCCCCTCTGGGGTAAGAACTGTAAATAAATAACTTAGTTTTTGAAGTGGGGTGCTGTTCAATTCAGAAAAGTTATGGAGGGGGACCTTGAGTCTATTGCAGAATACCTGAAGTCTAAAAGATGTTGAGAGCCACTGGCTCAGAACAATAGTGTCTGACATGGTATGGTCATTAAACACTACTAAAATATGTTTCAGCACAGCTTTTGGCAGGAGGACCTGAGATTTTCTGTTCATAGTTAAATAGTAAATAATAAAGCAACCTTAAGTGGAGTGTAACTATCAAGGAGTGGCATAATAATGTGTTTATGGAGAAATATACAGCATAGTATTTCTGCTGTAGAAGGACACAAGGATGCAATTTATGAGTTTTCAAATAAAAGTTACTATTACTTTATCTATAGTTTGTTTTGTCTACATTTACTGAACACTTGTAAAATAACTAGATATATGGGCATCTCTTGTCTACAACCGAGAGATGTTAACCCTCCATGAAAACTGACATATTACCTTCCTAATTGTGCTGGCTCCAGTTGTATGAGTTTTATAGTGAGAATATTCTATTAGTGGTTACTTATTCAAGGTGTTATGTTTATGTCTAGACCACTAAGTCCTACATAGAGCTATATGGAACAAAATGACAATACAAAATGAGTCGAGTGCCAGGAATCGAAAGAGATAATAAAATGAAATTTATATGCGTGTTCTAGCACAGCTTTCAGTGTGAGGACCTGATCTTTTAAAAGGAGATTTGCTGCTCATAATTAAAACCAGAGCCCTTGTTTATGATATCAAACTGCTCTTTTAATCCTTGTTCTTTTTGTATCACACTTTTGAAAGTGACCTATATTTAAAGTATTTTGTGTATTGAATTGTAGAGCTAATAAAAATTTTGAGGCCTTTTAAACTTTTGTTTCTTAGAGAGGTGTTGTGAATGTTTAGAATGCATAGTTATACATAATAAGGAACTTTTCCTTATTGCAAATAAGGCAATCAGACAACAGCAGGGATGTGGAGATGCCTCTTTAGTCTTGTAGCTTTTTCAGTGGAGTAAACTGGTATAAAGGCTTCGTGCTGCATACGGGTGAACTTTAGTCCCAATAAAGAATGATTGGCTTTTTTTTTGAAGACTTTCCAACTAAAGAGCACAGTTTATGAGTACAGGGAAGAGAAGAAAAATATTTATCCAAACACTGTTTGTGGATAAAAAGGGATGTCTTCATATGGAACAATTTCAATAGCTTCCTTTCAAAATTCCCAAACTCTTTGGCTACATTTCTCATAAAGGGGTCTTCATAACCAGCGTGGAAAAAAATATTGTTCTTCAGTTTCCTTTTTAAAAATGAAATAAGAATCTAAACCCACAGTAAAAGTATTTTAGACTTCAAAATCTAATGTTGGCAAGTAAGGAAGTGCCAGAATTAGTCCCGACTCAAATATTACATCAGTCCATTTGTGTTTATGCATAGTGATGGTCAGTAATTACGGTCACATACAGACATTCAGTTTCTCCTGAGAGTACTGCTACTCTCTCAAGAGAAACTATGCATGTACACATGTTCAGGATTTTTCTTCCAGAGCAAAAATGGCTTTGTGATTTAAACCTGTAACAGAACAGAAGTTCAGTGCATATAAACCAGTTTCAAAATGGCCAAAATTGGTTTAAGATAAACCTGGTTAAATATAGTATCAGACTTAACTGATTTGGGTCAAACTGGTTTATGCAATGTCTGTCACAGGCCCCTTCCTGGTTTAAGTTAAATCAGAGTCTCCCAGCATCCCAGATGCTTTGCAGCCCTGGGCTGGGCTGCCTGGTCTGCTACAGAGAACTGGGCTGGCCCTGCCTCTCTGTTCTCTAGCCAGAGCACTATCACTACTCTGGTTGGCTGGGGGACTGCAGCGTCTACCAGGCTTCCCCCTGCACCAGCCCCCACCATCACCGCTGGCTTCTCAAGCAGGAATCCCTCCTCCCACCTCTCTCCCATGGCAGGGACCCCAGCACACCAGCATCTGGCCATTCCTCCCTCCCCGCCATGCTAGCTAATGCTGGAGGTGTCTGCGTGTGGGTCTCCAATTTCACTGGAACAAAGGCAAACAGCTAGTGTTTCGCAAATGCAAATGTATCTTGCAGATAAGAAGAGCTTGAAACTATTGAGATGTTTTCTTTTGTAGGGCTTGATGGGCTGATAAACTTTGTTCTGATAAGCAACCTGTTGGCCACAATCTGTCAGTCATCAAGAGGGGACAGGGAAAGGTGTTAGAAATTACCTGGTTTGTGTACAGTATGAAGAAGCAGAGAGAATGAGATAGAAAAGCTCAGTATTATCAACAGACAACAGACAAGCTGTCCTCCCCATCCCCCACTTCCTTGACTCAGACTGCTAACTGTGGTCTGGGGTCTGGCAACACTTCTCACCCGTTGAGTGGCAAAAGTGTGGTGGGGGAGCCTGCTGCCCCTCCCCCCCCCCACAGGCTGAGGTTCATGCAGCCAGGGTGGGGGTTTAAACCCCTCCCTAATCAGAGTGTCCTTCCAGGGCCTGGCCATGCCCCACCTCATCTCAGCACTATGGAAGGGAGGGCTGCTCTAGCACCCCCTGGCTTCTAGCCTAAACCACTGCAGGTGTGTACTTGCATTTCTGGAATGAAAAGGGAATGCCTATCCACCACCAAATCAGTTCAAGATCTGCAGGTTAGATTAACCTGCAAAGATTGAATCAATTCAGGCTCTGGCTTTTTGAATGTCTGTTCCTAGCTAAGGTGTCCAGAGAACACACTGAGCTATGTGCAGAGGGGACCTGGGCTGCATAGTGTCAGAAGTGGAAACTCTCTCCTCTTCAAGGGCTCGACCTCCAAAAGTCTATTTAGGAGTCGCTGGATAAGTTTTCCTACCAGGAGAACAAACTAGGGAGAATTCTCCCAGCTCTTTTGAACATGTGTACAAGGCTACATGGTCTCATTCTGTTTGCTCTATGGGTCTTTCAGTCCCACTGAGTTTCAGGTTGGTTAGTTGAAAACTGAGGAAATCTAGTTAACTTTCATTACAAACAAGGAAGTCAAATATTTTATTTATGAAATAGTAAAACAAACCCCCTTTTAATTTTTTTGCAAAGTGTTTTAGCCAAAACTATTCTTCATATTTGACCTGTATTCACAGGTCATTTCAGTCAATATACAACAACATTTTTGGTGAATAACTACCCCCAAAAATCTCTAACTTTGATGAGACCTCTGTTTCATGATGTAAGGGAATTGCACAAAACAAAAAACAAAGGACATTTTTTTTCTGAGGAAGACCCTCAAACTAGGACATGGATGATTTAGATAATATCTCTCTCCCTGGCTAGAACTTTAGTTAAGGCATTTCCTAATATTTAGTGGTTTATTTTGAAACATCAACATTCTTTTCAATCATTTTAAATGCAATTTAATATATATTTACATAAATAATAAAATATTAAAGTTTATACGAAATACTATGCTTGTGGTATGGATCTCTGGCCACATCTACACAAAACTCTGATTGTGCAGTTGTTACTGCGGTCATTAAGTACTTACATAACTAAGTACTAAATGACTGTGCAGTAACCAGCATTACTGCGCAGTAGCATCCCTGCACGGTAGCCCAGTGGCACTACATAGTAGCTTGTTATTACTGCATAGTAGGTTTTTACTACTGCACAGTAGCATTGCATCACAGTTCATGCCCCACAATGCTACCGAGCAGTAGTAACAAGCTACTGCACAGAAAGCATTTCATGTAGATTCGGCCACTGTATATTGGACCTTAAATCATTTTAATATATCCTATGTTCTTATTGGTTATGGATCCTTTTTTTTTTTAAGGGAGATTACATTCACAGTATTATCTACAAGGTGGATGATGTAAAAGTATGCTTATCTTTATCTGAAAATTGTTCCTACTTAGCTTTCTAAAGAACTTTTATCTTTAATGTTGTATGTTTTATGGGCTGATAAAGAATTTTGTCAAATTCTGTTCTGCTCACAAAGCAATTATTTTGGATTTTTTCTCATAGTACTTTTGACTGACTTAAGGGATGTAGCCTATATAATATTAATGGTTGCTGCCAGCTGTTGTGAACCATCTGAAAAAAGAAATAAATAGCAGTACACTTCAAGGTTTCATTGAAACAGGATATTAACAAGGATACAGGGAAATGCGTAGCAGTTTGACCACAAGGTAATGGAAAAGGCTGTAAATTCATATTTGTGCTTGCATTAGGAAAGACAAAGAATCAGGGATAACTTCTGAGCAAAGATTTCAAATCCTTGAGATCTTTCAGAATGACTTCTATTCTGCATTTCACTTTTTACTTCTGGTTTAGCAGAAGTAGCATTAGTGACATGTGACAGGAGATAAAGAAAGATAAACCAAAATTTAAATATAGGAAAAATATGCTTAAAAACTCTTGGAAAAGATGTCAATGAGTCATTTAAAAAAGGGGAGAGGTGCTAAGTTTTTAATCTAATTAAACATAAGCCATTTCTAGGCTGAAACCTTGAACAGTTCTGATAAGAGTTGTAAAAAACAGGTGTTTATTCTAAAACTACCCTACCATAACAATGAATACTTCCTAGATAAAAATTAATGAAGGGAATACTCATAAATGTGTCAGAAGAAGATAATTATTATTTCAGATACAACCCAGATGCTTTCCATTGGAATGCAAATTAATAGTCCTGACTAGAAGCCTTGCTTTACAAAAGATATCTCAAGTCATGACAAGGGAGACTCTCCATTGGCAGGTCCTTTCTAGGCTACATAAAAATGAAAGAGAAATAGCTTCTTAGTCTTAGCAAGATGACAGTTGTACAATGAAGAAATTATTGTGTGAGATTAATGAGAGTGTGGTTCCCATCGTGGGAGATATATTTAAAGAACTTCTTGAAAATCTGTATGGTTTCCAGTGAGGTTGTATTCTACCTTACTGTTCACCTTTATAGTTAGTGGCTTGAGAGCCTCTCAACACCCTGTTACTTCTATGCTTTTGGAGGTAAGAAGTTTAACTTCTATTATGAAACAGGAATAATTTAACTTTAAAATCTCAGTGCAAAATGGAAGCAACATGATGTTAGATGTCATATGTGTTTCTGGGTTTCCATTATAAGCATCTTTAAAATAATGATGTCTGGAAATATAACCAGAGGATGTGCAATTTGAGTAGACTCGATGTTGAATTTTTTTTATTGTCCTACTTAGCCTTTTAACTTAGTCACAGAATACACCAGCAGTTATAAGATTAAGCAGAAACTAAAATGTCTGAAACATATTTACGTTCTACTCTTGGGTATTTAAAATATGGCTGGCCAAACACTTGTAAATGTACAAAGAGAGCATACTCAGTATGGGCAGGAGCTTGGAATGTATAACCTAAAGGATCCTCCCATCCCTAGTTTTTCATACAGTGAAGAGAAAACCCGATTTCACATTTTCCTGTAAGTATCCGGGGAGAATTCTAATACCCTTTGTGTGCCAAAATGACAATTTTCTAGTCATGTTAGTGGCCTTTTGTCATTTAGGAATTATTTTTGATTCTGTTACTCACTAATAATAAGTAAGCATACTGGTATGTACTGCACATGCCCAGTAGTCTATGCACTGACCGACTAGGTATGTGACATGGATGCATGCCCGGTGTAAGTGTGTTAGTCATGCAATTGTAGCTGGACAATAACCTAGCAGGTGTTAGGTGCCAGAAGAGGAAGTCCTCCCCTAATTTAATCTCAAGATCTTAGTGATTAGACTCTAGGTGCCGCATACCCAGAAACGGTTTACTCTGCATTTCTTTGACTTCTAACAGAGAGCTCTAATCACCATGCTACAGATTAGGTATTATCCAGGACCCTTCTTCAGTATTCCTTTTGTAGGTGAGCAACTGTACGTGCAGTTATGAGTCTTTGGATAAAATGGAGGGAGAGTAGTGGGGCAGTTTCTGTTCCAGTTCAGGTTCAGGGCTAGATCCCAGGACTTATTCTTCTCCAGAACAGCAGCCACCTCACTAAGCCAAAGTCCCTCTAGCTTGATATTTTCATCCTGCCTCACATATCACCAAGTTTTGCCATCCAGGAGGTCTGCTTCAGAAAGTAGACTGGAGAGGGGACTGATAATGCATGACCTATGGTGTGGTGTTTAGAGCACTATACTGGGAAGTCAGACACATGTAGGTTCACTGGATAAGGGGACCTAAAACTTTGGTCTCTTGCTTCCTGGGCAAGTATTCTACCCACTCAGCTATAGAGGCTAAAATCTGTGAGGGCTCTTATGTCAATATATATGTATATAGCTAACTGACCAGAGCATAGCCTACAAAGCATAGACAGTATACATGTGAATGCTTGCATATCCATACTGCACAGGTAATAGAATGGAAAACTGTGCATATGTCACATAAAAACACTATTTATGAGAATGAGAGAGTTCCATTTAGGTGCAAAAGTGGTAACAAAATTCTGCCCTTGATGTCTAAAGACATTAGAAATGGTTGGTCCCACAGACAATATTTTCCTGATATATTTTAATGTCTTGAAGTTGCAGCAAAGTAGATTTAAACTGGCTATCAGGAAGAACTTCTTCACTGTTAGAACAGTGAGGCAATGGAATAGACTACCTAGGGAAGCTGTGGAATCTCCCTCATTGGGGGTGTTCAAGAAGAGGTGGCATAAGTATTGGTCAGGAATAACAGCTATGCCTATGCTATACTATGGGTATTTCCTATGCTTCTTGGTTTGCTGGTTGCTGCATGGGATGAGGAAGGATTCCCCCCCACCCTTGCTACATATCTGGGTTTTTTAAAAGCCTTCCTCAGAAGCATTGAGTGTTGGCTGCAGCCAAGGAGGGGGATTTTGACTGGAATGTGCCAGTACTTCTGCTGTGACTAATACCTGGGCATCCCAGGCTAGAGGGACTTTCCCCTCCACTCAGGCTGATTGCATATTTGATCCAGAAGGAATTTCATCTCACTGGGAGCATAGACCTCTTCCTTGCATCTCTCAAGGGTATTTTAACACTTGCAGCAGCAGAACATTGGCCACTGTTGTCCTCCTGCTTTACCTGTAGCAGGTTAGGGTGCTATGCTTTGTGGTTGTGTGACAGAGTCACCTGTGTAGTTTTACTAAAAGGTTAGACAAGGACTTGTATAGGACAGTGTGGATAGGGATGAGCCTGCCTCAGGCAGGGGGTTGGACTAGATGACCTCCAGTTGTCCCTTCCAGCCCTACTTTTCTATGATCCTATGAATAAGAGGTGTAATCTTCCAAATGTGGGTTGCTAATTTAAATGGTAAAATTGTGAAGGCCTTTATTGATCAAAACTGCAGATTCTACCCATGATAACTTTGCTTGAATAAAAGATGTAGAATTTGGTTCATATTGATTAGCTTACTATTCTTCTCTACATACAGGAAATGAGTTGGAATCTTTGGACTAATTTCTGGTTGCATCCATGTTCTCATTATTAACATCTTACTGCTAGAAGCAGTCTTTCTATGTTAGATTTGAAGTCAATTGTACTTGCACTGACAATGTTGAATTTGTATCCATGCCGTGATGACTTCCATCTTCAGAGTTGTTAGCTTGTTACCTTTCACTCTGAACACTAAAGTCAGCTAAGCCTAACAAAGGGAGCATCAAACAATTGAAAAAGAGTAGCAACATTATAACTGCAATGTTTTGAAAGACTGCCAGAAAGATTTTCTCTTTTCAAAGTATATTAGCTCAAAATAATGTTTTTAAGTTGATCATGATGGGATTTATTCTCTTCTCCTTATACACAGAATTCTCCCATTGGCACTAACGGGACTTTGCATAAGTATACAGAAAAAGAAAAACATTGTCCTCTGCACCACATGGTGGATCTTCTCCAGTAACAAAACACTATCCCTTCTTCTAGCATCCATTTGTAGGGAAGAATGTTGGAATCGAAATCAACCAAGAGATTCTAAGAAGAAAATTTTGTCTAAGGAGGGAAATCAGGGAAGAATATGTTTTTAAAAGCTATTTAAAAATTAGGGGCCACATTTTCCCTCCTATGTGGCAACACATTGTTACAAAGGAGAAGTTGCAGGGGCAGATTAAGATCATATAGGATCTAGGCATGCTGGGTGCATCCACACATGAAATTAATGTGACACAATAAACTCTGAGATCAGTTTGAGCCAGAGTCAACTGCTCCCAAGCACACCATCTATGTGTGCATCTGGGACTGCAGCAATTTGTGCTGAGACAACGCAGCCCTGGGTTGGCAGAGGACACCAGGGGTCAGCCCTGGGCTCTGGGTGGCAGCATCAGGAAGTAGAGGGGCTGGCAGCAGCCAGGGATCTGGCCCCTGGCTGGCTGTGCTGACTGGGAACAATTTGCGTCCAGTGGTCGCTGTCTACACGTACATTTAATCACACGTAATGACTGTGCTGGAAGATAGCACTGTCCCTGACAGTACCATCTTATGGTGAAGTTACTTAATTTCCTATACCCTAATACCGATGCACACGTAGACTGTGATGCATTACTGTGGAGCTAATTAGCCTTCTCCACAACCACTGTGACAAGAGACTTTTGCTTGGCCTGTCCCTACATCATGATTTCATATTCCTAAAGAACAGGGAAGGGACATGTGCATCTCTGTATCAAGAGAGCAAAAAGTAACTACATCAGGCCTCTAGAAGTGATAGCTAGTTCTATCTTGGCTCAGGACACTTTGGCCCCTTTTTTCCAGTCTTTCTTCCAGGGGTCATTTGATTATATCAGAATCCTAGGGTTCATTATTAAAATAATAAATAAATAAATAAAAAATCTAGTCCTTGTGGATAGAGCTGGAGGTTTGCAAGTTTTTTGAAAAATACTTCATTCACAAAAGATCTTGTTTCAGGTCAAATTTGATAAATTGGTTCAGTCAACCCTGGCATATATGGGGAAAAGAATCAGACAATTTCCAAAATGTAAAAAAGACATTCTAGATTAAGAAAAAAAGAAAGATTTTAAATGTTGTCAAGAAAAGAGGGTGATGTCACACCACTATATAAGAACAACTCAATTACAGTTTCTTTCTCTTTCTCCTGGGGCTGCTAAGAGCTGCATAGCTGAATTTGGAGCCAGAAAACCTGCTCCCCTGGGGGGGGGGGGGGGGTCCCTCCCTCCCTCCCTCCCTCTTCACTCCGCCTTTCCTGTCACAAGCAAAAGCTATGTGACAGGAAAGCCTCAGGTACAGGGAGAGAAAGTCCCTGGAGCAGACTGACCAGGAATGAGCCCTGGCAGTTACTGGCCACATGGGACTGGCCCTTTCTGTTTTGTAACTGTAGTGTCTCAGCACGGTGGTACAGCTGAGACTGGATGTCTGGACTGCAGCCATAGCCCTGGGCCCTTTTTGCTGTGTCACAGCTCTTTCATTTCAGCCTAGCTGTATAGCTGAACCCCAACTATATGTTTGGTTGGCAGATTTGGGCCAGGGTGAAGTCTGGCACTACTTGATGTTTATCCAGGCTTCAGTGCAGTATAGGCCTGACCAACTTTTTGCTGCCCAGTCCAGGCCTAGCAAGATGGGCCTGGGCTTTCTTTTGTCCCTCTTGTAGTTTATGTCCCAACCAAGTGGTGTTGTTGGGCACTAGTTGTAGTTCAGGCCCAAACCAAGATAGATCTGACCACTGAGTTCTTTTGTAGTTTTCTGCCCAGCAGAGCTGGGATTGGGACTAGGAATTGTGGAAAGTGGTATGCTGATGACAGCCACAGTTAACCCCTCAAAGCCACCATGGGGAAGTGGAGGTCAGAGCTCTATCACATCTCCAGGAGCAATGGAACCCCTTGCAGTGCAGAAGGACCCACGCTCTTGAGCAGCTTCCTGCGGTGAACACAAGGAGCAACTGTCTATAGTTGCCACCTATGGACTCTCCAGTTTGGACCCCACCTCTCCAGCCCATTGCTGAAGGGCAGGTATAGGGGTGCAGGCCCCCAGAACTACCCGTTGGGGAGCCTCAAGTCCCAGACTGCCTGGGTATGGGTAAAGACTCCCCCAAGAGGTGCCACCTATACACTTTTCTTTGTAGTTAATAGTGTTTTTAAATTATTTTTTAGTGTGTTTTTTAGGGTTTTTTATTCTCTGTAATAAATTTGTATTTTTGTGTTTACACTGCTTGTGAGAAGAGGGTTTTGTTTATACAGGATGCCCCAGCAAATTTAGTGTTCCCAGATTTCTGAGTTGGGGCTCAAGTCACTAGTATAATTTATGGGGTACACTGAAATGTGAACCCGGCCCTTTTTGCTGCTGACTGGTGCCTGGCAGAAGGGTTACATGGACAATTACATGGGGTGCTAAAATTGTTTTCAGAAGTAACTTAAGTTTGAATGCTCAGACACCAGTTACTCAGGCCCAGGTGTCATATCCTTGGATTAACTTTGCAGTGAAAACATCCTTTAGCTAATAGGTGACAGTCATTTATGTTAAAAATCCCCCATCTGCTTTCATTTAAAAAAAAAAGTTTTCAATATTTGTTTTTATAGGTACTACATGATTATTTTTACTTGTATACTGAAAAGGAGAAATAGTTTATAGGACAGCAAAATCTTCTTATACAGTAACAGCAACTTGTTTATTTTTTTCAACTAACTTTCCACTATTAGGCTTATCTCCAACCTTGCTGCCAAAGGGCAACAAGACATCTCTAAAATTCTATCTTCTTCCATGATGGAGCTCAAGAGCTTAGAGAAAATCAGAATAATTATAAAATGAAATAATTTTAAATTATTACCCCATCATTGACCACTTTCCTAATGACCCTATCTTTTATGTCTCCTCATATCTAAAAATGTCTAGTTCTAAAAATCTCTAAAAAACTTAGTTGTGTTGTCCTTGGGGAGGAGAAGAACCATTTAGAGTTCCTGGGTAAGTGAGAGGCTCTTCCTAAAAATGCCATTAGAATTGCTTGGGCCAAGTCCTGATAAGTCCCATCCAGTTCCCAAATGCTCATCAGCAGCTGTGCTTGGATACACATACTTCTAAATTCCCCTGAATCTGAGCACATTTTAGCTGTGGCCTCTGATGTAACCTCTTGGACACACTTCCTGAGTACACGTTCTTTACCTGATACCAATTCAAAGGAAAGGTAGCTGGATCTGAGCTTTAATCTCGGACTCTTCAGCCTAAAGAAAAGAAGGCTGAGAGGGGACCTGGTTGCGGCTTACTGCTATATCAGAGGCGTCCATCAGGGGCTTGGTGAACAATTGTTCACCAGGATGCCCTGGAGGAAAACTAGAAACAGCAGCCACAAACTTCTGGAAGATAGTTTCAGGCTGAACTTTAGGAAAAACTTTTTTACAACTAGGGTGTCCAGACTATGGAACAAGCTCCCTGCAGAGGTGGTACAATCATCTACCCTAGATGTCTTCAAGAGAAGACTGGATGGTCACCTGGCTGAGGTCGTCTGACCCCAGATGTCTTTCCTGCTCATGCAGGGAGATGGACCCTATGATCCTTCAGGGTCCCTTCCAGCTCTATGATTCTATGATTATAGATATGCAAAGAATATTGTGGCAAAAATAGAAGGGCACAAGTTCTGGAGAGCTCATTGAGAGTATTAATGGTAATATTGAGCTAGTAGGCACTTCTGGAGCTGTGGTAGTTGCTAGTGAATAGTTCTGGCTTGATAAGAAAATTGGGTTCATGCCAGGGAACAGAAAGCTGGCAGGATGTGTAGAGGTTAAGAATAGAGTAACAATCTTATTTCACTTTAAATACCTAAGGGTTCTGCTGTACATTCAAGTTAAAGCTGTACAGAAATGAGCTATAGAGTTGTTAAACATTTTGAAGCACTCACTTTGTAGATGGTTGGCTCTTTTTTATACCTGCATAGTCATTTTTTATTGTGTGATAATTACTTTGCACATGTGGCTGGTCTAAATTTATTGTGTGGTTAACCAGTTAATTGTGTAATATATGTAGTAGGGGCCTTAATGGCAGTTATCCAGTTACCCTGCTGAGTAAATGCATTTTTTTGGCACTTATGCACAATTTGAGACTCAGCTGTGGGCATGCAAGTGTTTATGTCCTCATCATGTGCATACCTGGGTGAATGTATGTAACTGAGGTTGGGCCATTCAAAACACCATGCAGATGGCAAGGAGGAGCAGCAGGAGGAGGAGAGTCTCTTCTTTTGCTTTTATCAGGTACAACCCCAGGGTGATTCTGTTGATCCCAAAACATTACTTATGAAGCTAAGTAAGCACTGTTTAGGCATGTAAAATGAAATAGGATTTTTTCCTAGGAACTCAGGGAATGGGAAGAAGGAAGCTGTGAAGGAAATTGCGATGGAGGAGACAAATAGAGGCATTTTGAAATTGAAATGCACAAAACTTTCTACATATACATCTTTAAACACCTGGGATAGGGACAGATGTTACACATAAACCAGTTTAAGTGATCAGAAACTGGTTTAAATCTGTAACAGAAGAGATGTTCAGTGCATATAAACCAATTTAAAAATGGCTAAAACCGGTTTGAGATCAACCTTGTTGAAAGTAGTATTAGACTTAACTGATTTGGCTAAAACCAGTTTATGCAATGTCTGTCCCAGACCCTTTGCTGGTTTAAGATAAATCAGACACCCCTAGCATCCTAGCATGCTGTCTGGGCTGGGTGGGGCGCAGGGTTGGTCCCTCCCCTCTGCTTGTCACAGACTTGCAGGCACAGATCATTTGCTTGGCTTTTCCCCTCTGCCTTACACAGAAACCTCAGCATTAGCTAGCAGACCACAGTCTGGCTACAATTTGGTCCATGCTGTGGGAGAGGACAGAGGCAGACAGGATTTCTGGAGCTAATCAACAGGTAGCTTAATGTCCTTCCTTGGAAGAGCTGTTTAAAAAATCTCCATTAGTTAATGGAGAATGTGACAGCTGAAAGTGTGCCTGTGTGATAAAAGTGCTTGCTGAAGGCTCTATGAAGATTATATCAAGTGTTTTTCTGTATTTGTTTAGATATTAAGCTATATGTTGTTGTTAAAAGCCTAATTAAAGTCTAAGATGTAGTGAGGCCTTGTATAAAGTAAGGCCTAATAAATTTAGCAAAGCCTAGAAGTAGTAAGGCCCTGTGGCACAGTTAAAATTACCTTATCAAAGGAATGCAAAGCTTGTACTGCTAATTGGTCAGCCTAAGGACAGTTGAAGTAAAAGGAATCTGAGTGGTCATTCGTTATCAGTATCATTCAGAAGCTTAAAATGAGCTGGAATATTTGGAAACCATTCAAAAGGAAGATAGAGCTCTGTAAAATAATTAGTTAGGTGTTGCCTGGATCAGTGGGCCCGTGGACCTCGAAGAGCCCAAGAACTGCATTCCAGGGTCATTCAGGGATGCCTGACTTCGCTGAACTTTGAGGAAAAGAAGCTTGCTGTGTATCAGGCATCAGAGGGGACTGCCAATAAGTTGCCGATGTGAATGCTTTTGTCTGCAATTGTTTGTTTTGTTACTATGCGTAGTTGTGTTTTTGTTAAGTCAATAAATCTTTCTTACCTTTCTATCCCTGACCACACTCTGAATACTGAACCCTCCACAGGCTGCGGCTGGGACAGAGAAAGGTGTTGTTTTCATAATGAGTTGATAAACACTGAGTTAAGGGCGACAAACATTCCCTGCTGGGCTGCTTAGGGAGAGGTGGGGGAGGAATAATCAGAGCGTCTTGCCCAGGCCTGGCCATGCCCCCCTCAGCTCTGCCCTGTGGAAGGGAAGGGAGGGCTGCTCTAGCACCCCCCTGGATTGTAGCCTGAGTCACTGCAGGAATGACCCTGCTTTTCTGGGATGTCTGTCTGGGTTACAAACTGATTTAGCCTAGCCAGGTGAGACTAACCTGCAAAGATGGAATCAATTCAGGCTCAGACTTTTTGAATGTCTGTCCCTATTCTTAAGTTTTTCAATGTTTAAAAAAGCTCACCCCACTCATTTCTCACCACCTAGAAGGGCTGCTTTACAAACTGCTCACTGAATATCACTTGCAAAATGGGTCCTTTTGAAGTAAAGTCTAACACAGTACAAGTAACAGTGGCAAAATCAAGACTCAAGTGATTTGTCCTATAACATAGAAGTAGCCTGCAGTTAAGATTGAATAGAACCTAGGTCTCATGATATCCAGGATTTCCTCTCTCTCTCTCTCTCTCTTTTGGTCAGTCAAGTAACATTCTCCATAAGTGGAAATACATCAAATCATAGTCCCATAACCAATGTTATGAATCTGAAATTCAAATGTATTCAAGGTAGACAATGTACCAAGCTTTAATGCCATCAGACTGATTGTAAGCTAGAAACATATTTCACTAGTTCATATAGTTGAGCAGAGAGAAAACTGGGTACTAAAACTCCCAGAGGCTGTGGGAGAGGTACATTAACTAATAGTGAATAATGCCATCCTTGGATAATTTATAGGGAGACAATATTAGTAACTCAGCTTTTCTGTCTTTTTATTTATCTGCTCTCAAATGAGCTGACGCAAACTATTGCTGCTTTCTATTTCTTCACAGATCTGCTCCTACCTTTTCACCTCTCCCCCACTCTTTTTGGCTAAAAAATGCTTTTCCTTGTACTTGTCAATTGATAGGTGAAGAAAACAAAAATAGAAAAAGGATCATTTTGAAAAATGTCACAAATAATTCACCAGGAGTATATTTTAAAGAGCCCACAAAATCTGCTGCTGGATGCTGATATGAGACATTAATAACCTTGGTTCCTTTTATGACCTCCTCATATATGCTTAAGAACAAATAAAGACCTGTAACCCTAAAGATTCCTTTAGTTTTTTCATTGTTTTAAGCTTGATGATTTGTACATTGTTTCTTGGCAAAAAATGATCTTGTAACTGTACTAGTGGTCAGTTGGCTTTGATGACATTATTGATTTGTAAGTTAATTAAAAGCATATCCACTGAAAGTATTTACTGTTGTGTCAGATGTAAGAAAGGAATATAAATAACCACCAAAGGGATAAATTAAAAAAAAAAACACTGAAAATTATTTTTGCACATTTTCTGAAGGACAACTGGAGAAAGGAAAAGAGAAAAAAATCTGAATGACACTGAGCTTCTTAAGGAGAAAAATAAAGGAAAAAAAATATCTGACATAAAGTAAAAAACTTGCAGAACATTATTTAGATGCAAGCCTAACTAGGGAGCAGATATGACTGACATTTTCATTATGTCATTAGTTTACAAGGAGACTGAAGGACCTCTGAACAGCATCATATATCATAATCACAATATCCTTAATACACAGGCATAGAAAGTCTGGCTTGCTGGAGATAAACCAGTTCAAACAAGTGGTCAAGGTAGAAGTGGGGGATAACACAATATTAAAGACCTTCAGTTTGGGCTGGCCTTTAAAGAGTTGCCTGTAACATAATGACCTCATTTTGTGATACCTATCTCTAAGATCCCCTGACAACAGGGACCACCTATTAAGGAAGTATCTAGCGCTGAAGGACATTAGAAGGTATGGGAGACTTGCCCATTCAATATGACAACCCTATGGATTAAGAATATTTGTACACTTCCATAAATAATTTAGTTACAAGAAATAGAATGACCTACGTACTCTCTCTTTCATACAGCATCAGATATCCAATTCCATCCATTGTCTAGTATTATCTCTTAATGTGCTGGTTTCATCTGCCCCATCTGGGCATCTGTAAAGATTGCAGGTTTTGATTAAGCTGTTTGTTGGACACCACATTCACACAGAGGGCTGTCTGAGATGTTTATCTTGTAAAGTGTCATTTTGAAGCGTCTGTATCCAGATCTCAGTCTTTTCAGCTTGACCCATATTAGTCTCTCAAGGTCATGCCCAAAGGGAGACTCATTTAGTGTTGGTATAAAATGCTGTAGGAATAGGTCTGACCTCTCCCAGTGGTCAACCCACTCCACTGCTGCCCATAGGTTTGGTTCAGCATCCCCAATCTTTTCCAAGAGCTTGTGGGCTTAATGTGCAGATGGTTTATGACTTTTAAGTCTCTTAAGCCTTCATCTATTTGGGTTTTTAGTTAACAACTGATGGAGCAGGTGATTTTTGTCATTTCTTGCTTCTATTGCCAATAATGATGTTAGGGTCTATCTTCTTATATTACTTGGTCTAATGCCTGAAAGTACATGGAGTGCATCTGTATATGTGTAAGCTGTGCAGACTATTATTAGTCTCAGTGCACTGTTAAATACAGGGTCAGGCTTTTTAGTGTGACAACTTCTGGACCATACAGGAGCACAATATTCTGCTGTGATATATACAGATCGAGGCCCCCGGGATGAGGGAGGGAGTGGGGCAGAGGCAAGGGCAGGAGCTGGGGTAAATGGGTCCCTGGGGACAGGGAAGGTTGTGGGATGGAGCCGCAGGTGGCTTGTCCAGGTGTGTGGGGGGAACGCAACTCCTCACCACTACACCCCACCCAGGGGAGGCATGGGGGGCATGTGCTCCCTGGATTTGTGTATGGGGTGGAGATGGGATGCCTGCTGTGGGCTGGGGCTCTGCACCCTGCAGCCTTTGCCCATGCCACTTGCATGCTGGCCATTCATCCCCTGTCCACCCGGTGGCAGGAGGCACAACATGGCATCACGTGGCTCCCAGGGCAAAGGCAGCAGGTGCAGAGCCCCAGCCCACAGTGGCAGTCCACCTCTGCCCTGTGCACAAATCCAGGGGGGATATGCCCCCCATGCCTGCCCCCTAGGCTGTGCATTGTGGTGGGGAGCCATGCCCCCATGCCCCTACATGAGCCTCCCATGGCTTCATCCCACAACCTATCCTGGTTCTGGAGCCCCATTCACCCCAGCCCCTGCCCCTGGCCCACTCCCTTCCCCACTGTGGGGGCCTTGTTCTGCCTCCTCCACCCCTTCCCCTCCACAAATTTATCTGCTGGGTGCTGCTCTACACACCGTCCTGCCCCCCCATCTTCTCTTGGAGTCAGATACCTAAGTTATTCATTAAAAAAAATGGAATAGAGATCTCAGCAGTGTAAGAAGGAGGCCTGGCATCCAGGTTGACCACTGCACACAGGATTGCAATTTCACGGATACGGTAGAAACCAGTATCTTGCTTCCTATGCCCATCAGTACCAGGAGTGATTGCCTTTGTTACCCTGTCCTAGTTACACTACTTTCTTTTCTTTTCTTTTCTTTTCTTTTCTTTCAAAATGCAAGAGGTTTTACATTACAGACTAGTGTCTACAGTGCTCACCTTGGATCTGGGAGACCTGGGTTAAATGCCCTTTCTGGCTCAGGTATTTTAAAGCCAATATCTCCCACTTCCAGGAAAATGTCAAAGAATCAAACTGTAGTCTAGACTGGGTAGGGTTACACGGCATCAACACCTGCTAAAGCTAGGCCACCAACCAGAAAGAATTCAAGATTTATAAGGCCAGAAAGAAGGGGTAAGAAGGAACAGGAATTGATGAGGAATTAAGATTCTCACCTGAAAGGGGGAGAACTGGGTTCTAGTCAGTGCTCCAAGAGAGTTTAATTTGCTTTCAACAGTTATTGTTTAAAGTGCATAGATAATCCTTGGAGCAGGGGCTAAGAATCTAGACTCCTCTTTTTCCTTCTGCTATCCACTGCAGCGGGGGGTTTCATATAAAATGCCTCTTTCCTTTCCTTTACAGTCAAAAGCTGAGTTGTGGCAAACAAGGAAGTAATGAAGGGGGCTGTTACACTTGCAGAAAAAGTATGGACTACAACAATATAGCTGCATACATTTGTGGGACTGATTTCTTTAGTGGGGAAAACAGTGGAAAAGTGCTTGATTCAAGGTTACAGTAAATACATTGTGTGGGAAAAAAGATTGGGGTTAAACACAAATTTTAACCACCTGCTTTTCATCATAGAGCTTTTCTTTTCATCCCAAAAAATCACTCTAGCTTTGCTGTAAAATTATTTTGGGAGCAAATTTTCTTTTCATTCATACCAGCTGTGCAGAGCCTCATCTAGAGCAAATGAAAAATAGGTGTCATATCACAATTTACTAACAAGGGCAAAGCCAAAAGCAAAACCCCTTACTGTACTAATTAATTGTACATCAGAGCTTCATCAGAGTTCATTGTTTCATTCTATATAGGATTAAGAGGTAGAAGGCATTGTAGAGCAGTGAGCAAATTACATCCAGGGAGCCAAGCTGAGAGGTAAATGCAGTTTTCACCAACTGCATAAATTAACAACTGATAATTTCTAAGCATTCTAAGCTATTTTAAATTAATAGCTTCATACACACATGGGGGACTCCAATAGTTTTCTAAAATTTGTTTTACATCTTTCTTATTGTTCTTTGCTTAAAATCATAGGGAGAAACTGAGCACAGAAAAGTACGTAATAAAATACACATATACAAATATTATGATAGGCGCTTTATCAGTACAGAAAATAGTTTTCAAACATGAACTGGTACTTTGTAGAATTTGGTAAAGGTGAGAAGAAAGGACAAACAGACTTGAGATGAGATGGAGTAAAAAAATGAGAGAAGAAGGGCTTAGATCTCAGGTGAAATCCTGGCATCACTTAAGGCAACAGGAGTTTTGTCACAAAATTCAGTGGGGCAGTATTTTACCCACAGGGTGAGAACTGGTAGTCTGAGACAGCAATTAATATGTTTTCATTATATTTTCTATATCAAAGTGGAACAAGTTTTTGTTTGATTTTAGTTTTGCACCTAAAGTGTCAGGGCATTTGAACACGAATAATACATTTTTATTTGCTGTGTTTTGTACTATTCTGTCTTTGTGGAAGATCAGGAAAAAATGTGGGTCCCTTACTGAATGGGAAAGGCAACCCAGATGATGCTGAAAAGGCTGAAGTACTCATTGCCTTTTTTACCTCAGCCTTCACAGACAAAGTAAGATCTCAGACTCAGGCCCTCTCAGAGGTTGAGAGCGGCCCGGGCCACTTCCATTTTTTGAGGCTCAAAATATAATGCAATAATTTGTAATAAATGTTCCTTTTTTATTTAACAATTGCTTTTCTAGCTTTTTTCTTCTTTCAATCCTGTCAGTGTATCTCTGTGTCTGTATGTATAACCTCGTTTGGAGATAACGTCAAAAGTCTAAATTTGAGGCCCTCCATGAATGAGAGGCCCGGTCCAAATGGCCCTCCTGGCCCCACCTGTGATAGGCCCTGCTCAGACTGTACTTGGAAGCACAGCTTGGGAAGAAGGAGAACAGCTAACAGTGGTGAAAAAAAAGATTAGGGACTGTTTAGAAAAGCCGGATGTATACCAGTCCATAAGGCCAGATGCAATGCACCCAAGGGTGCTGAGGGAGTTAGCAGAGTTACTGGCCATTGTAGCAAAACCCCCAGTTTTTCTTCTTTTTAATTTTAAAATGCATTCCCTCCCCTTCCCCAACCATTTCTGACTTTTCTCTCCCTCTCTATTCCCGATAGATAAGCATAAGTGAGCTCAAACTTAGGATAAGCTTTGAACATTTTTATTTTGCTAGCAAGTTTTTGGTTTTGGATATCCATTGTTTTATATTGTATAATTATTAGGTTTGTATTAATGTTTACTGTTGTATATTGTATTATTATCATTTTTGTATTGATTTTTATTGTTTCATATGGATATTGTATGGTTTAGGCCTGTGTTTTTAAGTGAACCAAAGTCACGTCAAGTTTCCATTTTATATGTCAAGCCTCCATCTTCTGTCCTCTGCCTGGGCATCCCATGTTGCAATAATATGATTCATTGTACCCCTCCCATGTGAATTGGTTCCCCGATGAATGAGTGTGATTGGGAATAATTGAAATACAATGATAGCAGGCCTCTACTGAATGGCCTGTAACGACCAGGCCATCACCTCCACGGACCTCACCCAGGAACAGATACAAAACCAGCATTTGAATGACAAAAGACCCTGAAGAACCAGCAACTCTATCATTGTACCCCACCATTACAGATACCTGAAACTGCACATCCCTGCATGGAGTACACATGCTCAGTACATCAGAGGCTGACCCTCGCCTGGGCATGCCTCCTGTCACTAGGGTCACACACTGTCTGCCCCTATAAAAAGGGGCAGTGAAGATAGATCTAGTGGGAAGGCCATTTCCATCTGGACCAGACCAGCTTCACGTCACCTATCCACCCCAGAGGCCCTGCCGGTGACCTCCTCTGGACAACACCTGCTGAAGGAGACCCCGACTAACCATCGAGGATCAACTTCCAGCCTGGGATAGGTAGATATTACCTGAACACCTCCTCCTACAATTTGGACTCTCTCTTTCTCTCTCTGTCTCTCTCCTCCTGGACTTCAGTGGATTTCAGCCCCTGCACCAAGCCTCTTTAACCCCTGCTGCCAAAGTGTGTGTGTGTGTGTGTGTGTGTGTGTATG
>NW_005842492.1:141666-152792 GCF_000455745.1 Alligator sinensis | reverse complement strand
CCCCCTTTAGCTTCTCAGACTTCTCTGGCTCCCCCAAACCCAGAGCCTCTCTTTAACACCCACACTTTCCCTTAGTCCCATTTTCCCTCTCCAGCATCTACCTTTTCAGCTCCCCCGTAGCTCTGGCTCCAGTCTCAGACTCTGTGCCGGCATGCTTCCCTGTTCTGCAGGCTTTGGACATTGTCTTTTAATCAGTTAAGATCAATTAACCTAAAGTTACCCTGGAGCCTCAGTTCTTTGGCCCAGGCCCCTGTAGTCTACCGATTCTAATCCTGGTCCTGGTAACTTTAACTCCTTACACTTCTACTTTCTTATCTTAACCTTTCCCCAGGTATCTCAGTACACCAAGCATATACATACATACACATCACAACACCCAATTTAGGAACTCACCTGTGTGTACATATAGGTGGGTGGTATGTGTGGGAATTAGTGAATACACATATATACACATATATAGATATCATTGTGTGTGCATGTGTGTGGTATATGAATTAGTAATTCATGTATATGTATTGGATGTGCAGGTGTTGGTAACTGGTAACTGATTCTGTCTAAATTTGGTGTGTGTGTAGTGTGTATGGGCTTAAACTGGTGATAGGTGTACATGAACCTAGACTAATTATTTTGAACATGTGTGTATCTGAGCTGCTAGTGTGAGTGTGTATGCCTATTAGGGGTGTATGAACCTAGTGAGTGTATGTGTGCTTAATTGATTGTTATGAGTGCATGTGCAATTGTACACCACACCCTCCTGTCTAACAGCACAATATTGAGATCCTGAGCATTGGCCTGATCCCTCAGGGCAACACCATTATCTTTGAAAACTTGTGCCAATTGGGAGAGGTCCCAGATGACTGGAAAAGGGCAAATCCAAAACCAATATTTAAGAAAGGAAGAAAGACGATCGGGGGGAACTACAGACTCATCAGCCTCAGTCCCTGAAAGGATCATGGAGCAGGTCCTCAAGAAATCCATTTCTAAGCACTTGGAGGAGCAGCAAGTGATTATGAACAGTCAGCATGGATTCACCAAGGGCAAGTCAGACCTGAATAACCTGATTGCCTTCTATGATAAGATGACTCGTTCTGTGAATGTGGGGAGAGCAGTAGATGTGATAACCTTGAATTTAGCAGGGTTTTTGATATGGTTGACCATAACATTCTTGCAAGCAAGCTAGGGAACTTCAAGTTGGATGGATGGATTACAATGTGAATAGAAAACTGGCTTGATTGTCCAGCTCAAAGGGTAGTAATTGATGGTTTGACAGCAGCTAGGGTTCAGTCCTGGGGCTGGTTTAATTCAATATATTCATCAACAACCTGGTTCAAGATGGTTCAAGTACACCATCAGCACCCTCCCCCAAGGTGGGGGAAGTAGTAGATATGCTGGTGATTAGGGCTAGGATTCAGAAACACATCAACAAATTAGAAGACTGGACCAAAAGAAATCTCATGAGGTTCAATAAGGATAAGTGCAAAGTCTTGCAATTAGGACTGAACAATCCCATGCACTGCTACAGGCTGGGGATCACTGGCTAAGCAGGATCTCAGCCAAAAAGGAACTGGTGTTTACAGTAAGCAAGCAGCTAAATATAACTTAACTGTATGCCCTTGTTGCAAAGAAGGCTAATAGTTTACTGGGTTGCATTTGAAGGAGCATTGCCAACAGATCAAGGGAAGTGATTCTTCTCCTCTATTTGGCACTGGTGAATCCACATCCTGAGTACTGTATCCAGTTTTGGGCCCCCACTACAGAAAGGATGTGGACAAATTGAAGAGAATTCAGTGGAGGGTGTGAAAGTGGGAGAGAGAACCCACCCCAGTTCTCCCCAGTACTCACTCCAGGGGAGATGATGAATGTTAGCTGCAGTCAGATGCTGAGATGGTTGGCTCAGGTGCACCAGTTCTGGAGCTGCCTGAGCCTTCAAATCAGCAGTGAGAGATGGCGGGGCAGAGGAGAAAAGCAGGCTGCTGAAGAGGTGGCCAGAGAGAACAGGTGGGGTGGCATGGGACGATTCAAGCCCAGCAGCTGGGAGATGTCGGGGAATACTGCTGGAGGTGAGCAGAGGTGGCACCAGCATGTCCAGCTGGCTCTCAGGGAGAAGGACTGGGAAGCACTGTGGAGTATGGCGCAGGGGAGGCATCAGCAAGCCCCACAGGTACTCCGGGAGGAGAACCAGGAGGCGCTATGGAGCGCAGTGCAGGAGAGACCGGCATGCCCCAGAGACTCTCTGGGAAGAGGACTGGGAAGAACCACAAAACATGGTAAGGAAGAAACAGGTGGCACTGGGCCAGGGAGAAATGAGCCAAGTATCACTGAACTGCTATGCTGGTGAGGAAGCCTGTGGAGGGGCGAGACCAGGAGACCGCATCATCTGGTGAGGCTGCCAGTAGGACAGGTAGCAGCATGGAGTCATGGGACCATGACAGCCTGAGGCCCAAGTGAGGCAGAGAGTCAAGATGAACTGCCTAAGTGGGTGATGGGTACACTGGTGGAAATGAGACAGACAGCTCCGCCTCAGGTCAGATGGGGCCAAGGTGGGGAGAGGTGGGGACCCAGAGGAGGGCCCCACAAATGAACCACCAAGGGTGCAGCTGGGAGCTGTCAAGCCCACAATGTGGCTCTTAAAAAGGGAAGCCAAAAGGCCCCAGTCTGGGCCTGGGAGGCATGGCCCAGGGGCCCATCAGTGAACACTAATTATTTGTTGTTGTTATTACCTAATTGTTCACTGTTACTTAAAGACTGAGACCAGTTTTGTTGTGAAGGCCACAGTTCCCATGTGAAGGATGCCTTATGAAGAGCTGACAGCTAGGAGGTTGCCAACCCTCAGAGGGGAGGGGACTACACAGATGAGACTGTGTTATTTATAACTGAGACCTCTGGTGACTGATATCTAGCTCAGCTGTGGATGTAGTAAGGGTTGGGTAAAGGGAGGTTGGAGCTCCACAAAGAAGCCCAAGAGTGAAACCTCATGAGCCATTTGCAAGGAACTCTCACCCAAAAAGAACATCAAGTCATGGTAGAAGAGCAGGAACAGCAACCAGGATACACAGGTGGTATGCATTTAGGGTCCCATTCTGGTGTTTCTGGGGGACATGGCACTTACCAAGTGTAGACCCAAGTCCTACAACACCTACCAATGACAGAGGGCAACAAAAATGGTTAGGGGGCTGGGGCACATGACTTTTGAGGAGAGGCTGATGGAACTGGGCTTATTTGGTCTAGAGAAGAGAAGACTAAGAGGGGATTTATTAACAGCCTTCAACTAAATGAAGGGTGTTTTCAAAGAGAATGGAGCTAGACTTCTCAGTGGTGGCAGATGACAGAACAAGGAGCAATGGCCTCAAGTTGCAGCAAGGAAAGTTTAGGTTATTTATTAGGGTAACAAGGTACTGGATCAGGTTACCCCAACAGGTTGTAGAAACTCCATCCTTAGAGGTATTTAGGACTTGGGTAGACAAAGCCTTGGCTGGGATGATATAGTTGGAGATGGTCCTGTTTTGAGCAGGGGTTTGGATTAGATGGCCTCCTGAGGTCCCTTCCAACCCTAATTTTCTATGATTCTATGATTCCCAGAGAAAAAAAAAATAGAGAAAACCAAGTGCTTGCGTCCATTGACGTGTGAAAACTCTATGTTGATATTTTTTACTTTCAAAAGGAGGGTATATGGATATGATAGGAATTCCAGAGGAGAATTTTAAAGAAATTATAATCAACACAGAGGTTCCCAGCTTGAATGTTGGTGGAGTCTGTTCTTAAATAAAATGCTTTTATATATGAGTTTTTAAGAAAGTAGTGCCTACTTTTTTTTTCTAAAACAAACCTAATTGAAAAAAATAGTACAAAAAAAAGTGTATATCTTTGCTGAATACAGAATTACTTTTATCATAGCCTCCTTCTGCGTCAATGGCCTTTTTCACTCGTGAACAAGGGTATACTTCTGCAAATTGTAAAAGTCCTTGTCTTTGTTGTGCAGCAATTCTCAAACAGGTTCTATCACTTTGCTGTCATTCTAAAATTGTCACCCTAATAGTCTGTTCTTCATACCCCACACTATATGGAAGATGGGCAACAGAGTCCATCAAAACAATAAGATTGCCTTCGTGATGTGCTGTTTGGTGTGTGGGCAAGTATTGCCATGCAAAAGCAGCACCTCAGGCATATCTCTGTCTGGATGGATTCTTTGCATGCAATACTTCCTCTTGATAGACCTTTGAATTTACTGTGACTCCCTTAGATAAGGAGTCAACAAGAACATCCTCCATACCCATGGCTTTCTTAAAATATAACAATTATGTACTTCCCTTCCTTATAGAGAGATTAAACTGCCAGAGTCTATAATACTGGAGGCCAGAATATTTCCTTAAATAGAGATTAAAAATAAAACAAACGTAAACACACAGTCTCAGGTGGATCCTGTCAACATTGTAAGTACCAACCAAAGAAAATTCCTATCTATATTTTTCCAGATAAATGTTGTAAGATCAGTATCAATGATCAAGATCAATAATCAAGATCAATAAATGCCTACTTCCCTATTTTAAAACAAAATTGATGTGAAGTTTCTTAAATAGATTTCTTAAGTGTAGTCATGAAAGATTACAATTGATTTGGGATTTGCAAAGTATTGACAATGTTTCAGAATATACATCTTTTTTTAAAGTACAAGCTTTAATCTGATTTTAGTGGTGGTAAAATAAGGTCCAGATCCTCCAAGGTGTTTAAACTCCCTCTAACTACCTCTACAGATATGCCCCTAAATTACTTGTCTAAAGTCAAACAGTAAGTCTGTAGCAAAGCAGATTCTAGCACAGAGGTCTCTTCAATGCTATGACATGTCAAGCTGCAGGCCTTGAACCCAGGGCCTCAGGTATTCATTCTAGTCCGCTACCTCCTCAGGAGAGCACTGGGGCAGACACAGGTGATCAGAAGTCTCCAGCTGGGCCTAACCAAAAACCTACTCCCTGCTACCAGAGGGGCCAGCTAGGGTCAGCTTGCCCAAGGAGCAATGGTCTCAAATTGCATCAAGGGAAGTTTAGGATAGATATTGGGAAAAAACTTTCTCACTAGGCGGGTACTGAAGCACTGGTTACCTAGAGATATTGCGAAACCCCCATCCTTGGAGGTTTTTAAGACTTGGCTAGACAAAGCCTTGGCTGGGATGATCTATTTGGGGATGGTCCTGCTTTGAACAGGAGGTTGGACTAGATGAACTCCTGAGATCCTTTCCTACCCTAATTTTCTGTGATTATATTATTCTTTCTATTAATATCCTTTTGGATGAATAAACTGTCAAGAGTGACAGAAACACCGATATTAAATTAATAATCTAGATTGTATAGAATACATATAATTTATACCTGTTTTGTTGAAGGTAGAAACCAGGTTCTAACAATTATTAACCATATACAGCAAAAGCTTTGTTATCTGGCACCCATGGGGAATGGGGAGTGCCAGATAACAAAATATGCTGGTTAAGTAAGAGGCCCAAACAGGTGTCTTTGCCTGTTCAGGCTGCCGCTTCTCCTGCCACATCCAGGGTGTCACCGCCCCTCCCGCTGCATCACCACCCATCCTGTGGGCCCTGAGGACGGGGAGGTGGGCCCCGTGTAGCCTGCTATGTCCGGGGCCGTGGGAGTTAAGCAGCGCAGGCTGCTTTGCCCTGGGCCGTGGGGGCTCAGCAAAACTGGAAGTGCCATGGTGGGCACTTATGGTTTCGCTTTTACTTTACAAGCCAGCATGCTAGTTAACAGAGCATGCCAGCTTGTAAGGTGCTGGTTAAGGCAGCTTTTACTGTATATGGCATCAAGCATTCTTATAACAGAACAGAACACTTAAGCATTTATCTAACTTTAAGGATGGGCATGGTCTTAGTGAAATCATGGCACTGTGTCAGAGTCGGGATAGATATTAATGTTGGACCTTAGCATTTTCTGCTTGACCATCCACACAGAGATGTCTAGAGGAGGTCCATCTTTTAACTTCAATGGGATGAGGCCTGATGTGCACCCAATTAAGGTATCAGGACAAAATGTTATTGTTCAGATGAAAATTTAATACAGCCTCTAAGATTTGAATCTCCTGAGGTATACAGTGCTGTTTCCCCACCATGTTCCATGCACAGTGTGATACAATGACTCTCTTCAGTGAAAAGAATCATTATTTTCATTCCTTTATGAATAGCTAAGAGGAGAAATTATACTGTTTGCATAGTTTACCTAATGAACCGAATTTACAATGTCTGGCCCTCTTACACAATTGACCAAGCACTATGATATTCCTATTGAATCTGCTTCATACTGGGAAAGGAGGATTCCTGCTTCAGAAAAATACATTAAGTTTCTAAGGAGATGGCATTCTTGCATGTATAGTAAGTTGTGCAGTTGGCTGTGGTATTTTAATGTACTGCTGGCTATATTATCCATTTAATTACAACACGCTGTCTCTGAAGAAGACCATTTTGCTTCTATTCTTATTTTCCTTAAAATTTGTATACCAAAATGAAAATTTGATTATTTTAACAGTATGCAGGGCAGAGTGCTTGTTGGAAATTACAGCTGGTCCTATCATGAGCCATCCTAATTACACAGAAGCTGAGGTGGTGAAATATCTTGTCTTCCCACATTATATAGAAGTGTTCCCCAATTTGTAGTTAACAGAAGAGACACAATTTATTAAATGAAAACAACACAATTTTTTTTCATCCAGGTTTTTTATATATCTTCAACATAGATAATTGTACTTAAGATTGTGACAGAACAGCTAAAGAACAAACCCAACCATGGGAGAAGTACATGCCAATAGCAAGAGACAAAAGACCAAATCCAAGCTGCTAAATTTAGTGGGAAAAGGCCTATTGTCTTCACAAACTAAGACTTATTCAAAGGGCTCATGGTTGTTCTGTGGGGTAAATAGTACCACTGACTTCAGTAAGCACATATATTGTGAGCACAGTTTGACCATAGGAAATTCAACGGACCAAACCTGAGTGCAATATTGCTACCTTTGTTTATACTACGGGAGAAACCCTTTGCATCATGTCACATTATGATGTTTGCTTTAACGGTGTCATCAACATTGTTTTGATATAATATCAAAATGAGAATGGTCTGCCTGACTGTAGCATGTCGGGATTCCAGGGGTGGTCGTGATGGCCCCTGGTGGATCCATGACTATGCCGCACTCTGCCCCTAGGGTGCCTTCACTTTTTGTCCACCATGCCTTGATGGAATTACAATAATATTAAGAGGGAGGCTGCCCATGGGCCTTCACGTGGGCCCCAGTCTAGATGATCCCCGCACTGAGATTCCCTGACATTCTGCAGGCCTCTACTGCTCCTCGGCCCCTTGCTGGGCCTCACTATTCCCAGGGCTCTTGCTGGGTCTCTCTAGACCATGCCACTGTGGGGCGCCTGCATCCTTAAGGGTTAATTGTGTGGCTCCATACCTCCCCTACACCATGCTCCAAGCCTCACAGACTGTTACAGTAACATTGTTCTCTTTTGGGGGCTTTGGTCTCTTTGGCCACCACCCCTTTACTCTCAGCTGGGCCTTCTAGCCCAGGCTCACAGTATTGGGCTTGGTTTTTAGGCACCAGCTCTGGTCCAGCTCTTTCGGCAATGGGCACCTGGCCCCTGTCTGCCCAGATAGGCACTGGGTCCCTATCTGGCTGCACTCCTCTCAAGCACCAGGTTTCTGGCCTCTGGCCCCTGTCTGTCTGTCTGGCTTCACTCTCTGCCCAGTTTTGGCTCAACAGTTGCTCGAGCCTTGAGCCCGCACCTGGCAGGGCTCAAGGTAATTGCATGTCCCTTGGACACTAATGGGACCTCTGTATACCACCCCTATAGTCCCAACACAAACCACCAGTATAACTACAACATAAATATAAGTCCCCAGGCTATAATATAAATAACAAGAGGGGAAGCAGCCCTCTGCTCCTTTAAGAGGACAAACCTTCTCTCACACCTTAGCTAGGCATACTGTGGCAGGGCACTGTTGGTGCTTGCCACTTTAAGGGCTCAGCCAAGCAGCCAGCAGGTGTTTGATTGTGGTAGCCATTTTAGATCCCTGGATGCCTATATAATTAGAAGAGTTCGCTGCTGGCAGACAGGCAAGGACATCATCTGGTTGCAAGGCTCCATGCAACATCCTGGAGGTAAGAGCAGGAGCTGTAGGGGATGGTTTGGAGGCTCCTGGGCATGACCTAAAACTGCACCCTGCTGGGAGTGGGTGGCCTGGTGGTTCTCTCAGTGATGCGGGAGCCCCCAGGAAATGCCAGGCCAGTTATCACCCTAAGGTGGGTAGGGGTGCCTTAACTCCAGCCCTCACCTTCAGGTTGGTCATTTTCCATCAGAGCAGAGTAGGCCAGGTAAACTTTGGGAGGCACCTGAGCCTGGCGGGGGAGTGACCCTGCAGGGCCAGGCATGCTTCCAGAAGCACTTGAGCTGGGAATGGGGGACCCTGATCCCTAAGTGCAGGCAGGAGGCATAAATCCAGTAGAGGGACTCAACTGCTCCATGCTGGGTCCAGGACCTGAAGGGTCAAAAAGTCCAGGGGCCTACCATGAGGGATACCCACAATAAGCAAAGAAGCTCAGGGTCCCAACTGGCCTGAGACAGGGTCTTGGCTTATATGGAAGCTGAAGTTCCCATGAGTGGGGCCACAGCTAATGGGCAAAGGGGATGGTTGAGCCAACTACCTGAGATGCCATCTGCGAGGCTTGGGCCACAGTGTAGGGGTGGAATGAAGCTGTGGATACCACCCCCCCATATCAGGGTGTAAAATGAGCAGCCTCCAACCTTAATTAACAACATAATTAATTACAAGGTGTGACAGATGAGACAGGTGGACAGCATGCCCAGAGGCAGGTGGGAAACTAACTCGGTGGCTAGTCAGGCACCCCCACTTTACCACACATACCTCCCAGCCATGGACTCTTTGAGCTGCCTGACCCTCACTGTTCCCACAGGTAGCATAACAGCCAGTCTAGCATCCCTGGGTACTCTTCTAGACAGGAGCTCCTAACCCTGCAGCTTGCATGGCTAAACTAGCTTGCTAGCTCAAGCCTCAACCTTATATCCTGCCAGGGCCCTGCCCTCTTTCAGATACCCTGGGCTGCCTGCAGATGCCTGCTAATCAGCCTCATTGCCCTGGTGCCCCAGTAACTTGCAGCTTCTGCACCCTGCCTTGCCTAGAGTGCTCCCCAGCTAGGCTGCTTCTTCCTTAAAGGAACTGAGGGACCCAGGCTCTCTCTTACACTGACAAAAAAAGAAGAAGAGACTTTATGGATATGCAAGTGCACTCTGAATTGCTTATTAACATTTTTTCAACCATTTTAATAATATTAACTCAGTGTTTACTCAATTAACTCAGTGAGCTACTGAAAGTAAATATAACCATTTCATATAGTATTAAACTGAGACCAAATCTTTAAAATCTAATATTATGTTTACACCCTTAAATAAGTGCCCTGACTTTCAGAAGTGCTCACCATGATCAAAATCAATTTTTTTCATGTATTAATTTACTTTCTTGCTAAAGTTATTATTGAATAAATATATATTATGAGTCTATATGACAAACCTAACTTTGAAAATATTGGGCTAGGTGATTTACCAAAGTAATGCCACAAGTTAATTATTTGGCACAGCTAGAATAGAAACCAAGAACTACAACTCTCATTCTCCTTTTCTAAACATACCTCCCAGATGCTAGTCTTCTTACACCCAAAGGAATAAGAACTGAACTCTGTACCATGAAACTTCATCCAAGCCCTGGCCTGGGCCACAGGCTTTAGCTACTAAAGCTATGTGAAATTTCATCAAACTATTTCATTTTGAAGCTGTTTTGATGCATTCAAACTCAAAACAGTGAAATCAAGGTGAAACAAAAAGCATTGAAACAGCTTTGAAATGCACTGAAACAGCTTCAAAATGAAATAAAGGCACTTCCCTCACACCTGTGCTCCACCTCCTGCCACCAGGCTGAGCTCCATGGGGCTGTGGAGCCACTTGGAGCACAGCCTGCGAGTGGGAGGTGGACAGAGCTGGGGCTGCACTCTGCCTCCCACAGCCAGGCTGAGCTCCATGGAACCTGGTGCTGGGCTGGGCATTGGCTGCACCCAGTGCCGGTCCCAGGTGTCAGTGCCATCCTCCTGTCATCTGGCACAGATCTGGGGGCCTGCACCCCCAGGAGGAGTCCAGCACAGCCCTGCAGCCCTCCTGGGGGTGTGGGACCCCAGATCTGCACCCGGATGACAGAAGGCTGCTGCTGCCTAGGGCCAGCAACAGCATCAGTCTTCCTCAACGCTGAGTGCAGGCTGTGCCCAGCACCAGTCCCAGGCAGCACTGGCAGCCTCCTGTCATCCAGTGCAGATCCAGGGGCCTGCACCCCCAGGATGATTGTGGGGCTGTACCAGACTCCTCTTGGGGGTGTGAGGCCCTGGATCTGCATGCTGGATGACAGGAAGCTGCTGCTGCAGGCAAGTGTCATGAATTTTGCTTTCAAGAATTTGAGGTGCAGTTTCTGAAAAATGTCTGTACCTATCTCCTTAAAACTTGGCTGACCTCATGCCCTCAGAAGGGGCTACCATCCCTGCAGTTTGCATCTGAATCAGGCAACAAATGACAATGTTTTAGGCATTTTCATGATTCCCCATTATAGCCTATGGGCAAAATGATGAAATGAGTTGAAACAGTGAAACGGTTTAAATGAAATGAAATGGGACAGTGCTTCAAAATGAAATGATGAAATGAAGGACTGTCCCTTTGAAATGGTGAAACAGACATCAAAACAAAATGATGGTGTTTCACACAGCCCTATTAGCTACCTCTATAAAAAGCAAACAAATAAAATGAGCAACATTTCCTAAAACCTAACTTAGTTAACCTGAAATCAGTGGCATTGAATAAATAGCACAAGCAACCCTCTGTAATCTGGCTAAAGGGCAGGAGCATCAACAGTTTCACTTATTAGTGGTTATTGTTCAGGTCCAGCCCTGGGCTTGGGTCAGGGTCACCTCTAGAAATGGATTTATGTTCTGCTATATCTAGTTATTAACACCTGCTCTAACTTGTCAAACAATGAAGTATTGAAGCCTTTAGAGGCAAACACCCAGAGGAGTTC
>NW_005842492.1:137529-141635 GCF_000455745.1 Alligator sinensis | reverse complement strand
TAGTGACCCTGTCAGCATAGAGTGTAACACTGTAAAGATTAGTTTATGATAAAAATGATTCTCAGTGGAGATGCTATATCAGAGAGAAGATAATTCATGCTCTGATCATCATAACACCATCAGCCGTAAACTTAGAATATGTTGCTGCTCATAAATAGGCAATGCCCACTTGGTAGTTTTCTTTTATGACTGGGTCAGCCTCAGTTTGTTATGCTAATTTATTACTGAATGTTTTAATGGCAGTGTTGATGATGGAGTTATTCAAAGAGTTGTTTTCAATTCATTTACAGGTAATTGAAAAGTTAATTCTGGCTGGCCCTAAGCATTATTTTTTTCAAAATTTCAGCAAAGCAGAAATGTATTAAAAGTATATTTCAAGTTGAACAAAATATTTTTTTTTATATGACATAAAATGTTTTGTTTAATTTTCCAACATCTGGGTCTAATTTTGTTTGTTTTTTTTAAAGCTATTTTCATTATGAAACATTCTGTACAAAAAAAATCAGAAGCTTTGTTTTGAAAATATCACAATTAAATTATTTTTAGGGTTTTTTGAGGGGGTGGAGGCATTTTTTTTTTTCATTTTCTCCTATACTCCTACCAAAACAATTTGGTAAAGTTTGCATGAATCTGTAATGCACATAGCAGACCCCAAATTTGCATTTTTTTCACTAAATAATAAGGTTTTGCCAGAAAAATATTGCCCCTTTCTAATGACCTTTCTAAGGTCAACTCACATGGCCAGTGAATAGCTAACAGTTTATCTGGTTTAAAGATCAGCTCCAGCTTTTCAGTTCTTAAAAAAATGATCACCATGGAGCTCCAGGAAAGCAAAACAACCTTTTCCTTTACCTTCCATATAGAACAAGACATATTTTTATTGATGTATTACTTTGTTTCCATGGTCTTGTCTGTGAGGATACAAATGTAACTCTAGAATAAGATAATGCAGCAGGGTTCTCTGTGTGTGATATAATATCACTGAAAAGACTTAACTTATTATTTCAGGACACTTACAGCATGGGTACATATTACTTTTTTAGTTCTATTTACACTTCTATAGAAAGATATAGAAAAGGCAAATGTCAATATGTTTAGGCTGCTTATAAAGTCAGAGAGATGGCAGATCCATTTTAAAAGAAGCATTTATTTGTAGTGCTTTCTATACTACCACATGTATCATGTGGACAGTTACATGTAACACTACAGGGACTTTCTCTGTCCCTTCGCATCCAGCCTGTTTGTGGCCAAGATGGCTGATTTTCTGGACAGGGCTGGAGGACGGGGATACACAAATTCAAACATGTCCAGGGACCAACATACAAGTAAGCCCTGTAGATAGGGATGCTGGGAGAGCCACTTTTGCCAGAGCTAAGCAAATAGTTCTCCATCAGTAGGACAGGAAGATGTGGGCCTCAGTAGGAGGACTCAGGTGCCTATATACTAATGCCAGGAGCATGGGGAAGCAGGTGGAGCTAACCCTCCTATTCTCCAGTGTGCATTTTGATTTAGTAGGGATTATGGAGACCTGGTGGGACTCCTCACATGACTAGAGTGTAGCTATATAAGGCTATACCCTGCATAGAAGGGACCAGGTAGGGAAGAAAGGTGGAGGTGTTGCTCTCCATGTGAAAGAGCAGTACACCTCCTTGGAGGCCAACATTGGGTCTAAAAATGGACAACTTGAAACCCTCTGGGTCAAGTTTCAGGAGCGGAGGGGGGTGGGCATGGTGAGAGAGACCTAACTGTAGGTATATACTACAGACCATGAAACCAGGGTCAGGAACTCGATCTAGAGTTCACCTGAGAACTGACTGAGGGCACATGTGCACATAACATGGTCATCATGGGCAATTTTAATTATCCAGACATCTCCTGGGAGGAACACTTGGCCAAGTTGGATCGGTCGTGATCCTTCCTGACCTGTGTCAAGGAGCTCTTCCTGACTCAGGAGGTGCATGGGCCAAACAGAGGTGATGCTCTGCTAGATTTGGTTCTGGCCAAAGGAGACAATCTGGTGACTGACTTAAATATAGAGGGAAGTCTGGGCAACAGCGACCATGAAACCATCATATTTACTGTCAGACATAATCAGATAGCAGCGACTATGAAACCATCATATTCACTGTCAGACAAATCGGATAGCAGGATTGAAGGGCTGTACAACCCAGCTCTTTCCTGGACTTAGGTTTAGCTATGTGCGCATGTAGCAATGTTACTGCCTAGCCAGCAGGTAGCCTGCTGCATATGATTAAGCTATGCATATGTGTATGTGTCCACAGTGTGGGGTAATAGAATTGCAATCTGCTCTAAGTGCCAATAATGTCACGTGCACAGCTAGGAAACTGCCATTTACCAAAACAAACGAAAATAAAATTCAGTCTTTTGGGCATTTATACACATGCTCCAGGAGCGAGGGGAGGGAGAAGGGGGGGCTTCAAGAGCGTGTTTTAATTAAAGCACCTAGTATGTCTTGTGTATCAGCATCCCCATGCTGAAAAATGGCTGCTGGGACACTTTAAGTAAAGCTTGATTAATTGAGTCTGCTCTGACGCACTGACGCACTGTAATTACAGCATGTTGGTGTCTCTAGTGGGCGCTGTGAGTACCGTACCACCCCCTTGACTGGAGTGCCCCTCAACTCACCTGCCATGACTTGTTGTTACTGGATGAAAGGAGGGGTTCAGTGGTGTTCCTCTTCTCAGGTGACTCGGTGATGGAGGTACTCACGTTCGTGCCATGGTGTTCCTCGGGGCTCTTCCTCCCCTACATGCCATCCACTTGCCAACCGTTCAGATGTTCTGTTGGCTGCTCCATCGATCTCCATGAGCCCCCTTTGTTACGGGGGTCTGGCGTCTGCTCCAGGCAACTGGCTGGTCACCTAGGTGTTATCGTTGCTGGAGCTGCAGTCCCTTCTGTCAGGCTGCTACTGCCAGCCTCTAGAGCCACCAGTGTTGCCAGTCAGGCATGCTCCTGGCTGGCTTGGTCTCTCTCTCTCTCTCTCTCCCCCCTCCCCCACCACCAGGTTCTGGTGGGGCTTTTCAACTTCCTGTGGTGATGTCCTCAGCCCGACGCTACTCCACCTCAGGAGCAGCTGTTTAAAGAGCCAGTGTAATGCTGGCTTGCGCAGCTGCAGCTGCGGCTCCACCTCCGGATGTGCTCCTACAGGTAAGCCCCCTGGGGTGTGGGGGGTTTATTTGTTTACTTTGTGGGTGCTTGGGGTTACCCCCAGCCCTCTTGGTGCCTGTGGGGGCTTTTTGCCACCACCCCAAGCCATAGAATGGGTGCAAGACACTAGACACTGAAGTAGTAGTCTTCTTCCATTTGTACCCCCTACACAAGTGCCAATTTGCATTCTGGCTAAAGGAAGCCAAGAGACAGCTCTCTGACACCACCTACTACAAAGAACTACAAGAAGATCCTACTTCCCTTTTCACCAAAAAACTCAACAATACCATCAAATCATTTCCATCAAGACTACAAGAAAAACTACAGATCTTGATCCCCCCGCTACCTAACCCGCTACCTAATCCGGGGACTTTTTACATGCTCCCTAAAATCCACAAACAAGGGAACCCTGGCAGACCTATCATATCCAACCATGGGACCCTAACTGAGGAAATATCAGGTTTTGCTGAATCAATCCTAAAACCGCTTGTCACCCACAGAGCAAGTTTTGTACAAGGCACTACAGAATTTCTATGGAAACTTAAAAACATAGATCACCTTCCCAGCAACACACTTCTAGCCACCATGGACGTTACCAGCCTATATACCAACATCCCACACCAGGATGGCATCCAAGCCTGCCTTACATATCTACAGGAACAAGATTACAACTCAGGATACAGTCCCAAAGATATTACTGATCTTATACACTTCATCCTCACACACAACAATTTCACTTTTAATAATCAACACTTCCTCCAGATGATGGGAACAGCTACGGGCACTAAAATAGCCCCACAATATGCCAACCTTTTTATAAGCCACCTGGAAGAAGACTTCCTCAAGAACTGCACCATCAAACCCTTGCTATACTTATGATACATTGATGACATCTTCATCATTTGGACTGAAAACCTGCAATCTCTGATTGAGTTCCA
>NW_005842492.1:136836-137083 GCF_000455745.1 Alligator sinensis | reverse complement strand
GCTGGTTATGACTTATCACCCCTCCCTTGAACCTGTATGGAAAATCCTAAAAAAATTGCAACCCATACTAGACAGAGACCCTATTCTTAAAAAGATCTTCCCAGAGCCACCCATCCTAGCCTTCAAACAAGCACCGAACCTCGCCAACCTCATCACCAGAAGCAAACTTCCTCAAGCCCAGAGCACACCAAAAGGATCCAGACCGTGCCATGACAAGAAATGCAAAACCTGCCAACACATCTCCACC
>NW_005842492.1:104538-136528 GCF_000455745.1 Alligator sinensis | reverse complement strand
GCCTATGAGCTCCATTTCATCAACCTCCTGGATACTAGAGATCATGGACTAAACGTAGACATTGGATTTTTGATACATTATAATCTGCCTGGCAACTGACTCCCCAGTCCATTGAGATGAATGGCTTAAAAGGAATGGTGAAGCATTTACAATTCCTATGAGTGCTGAGGGAGTAGTTCTGCTCAAGTGGTCCTCTATCTTCCTCTTGGGCATGTGGCCTTTACTCCAGTGCTTTAATCACAGGAATTTGCCCTTAGTTATCATTATTTCTACACACTTCTTTCTCTCTATACACACACACACACACACACACACACACACACACACACACACACACACTAACCAATAACAGAGAGTCCTTGTCAAGTTGAATATATTTTTTGGCTTTTTTACTCAGATAAATGTAATTTTTAAATCATCTCCATTTCATTTCACTCACCTTCAACACTTTTTCTGTTTCCTTCTCTTTGTCCTCCTTTCATTCCATTGCTTTTCTGTTTTTTTTTCTTTCCCTTTCTCCATCATCCCTTTGTGCTTACACTCCTCATTTGTTTCTGTTGCTTTCTTCCTTTTAACAGTCCTTTCCAGACTCACTAAAATTACTGTTCATAATGATTTGAAAGCCACGTTATTTTCCACAAAAACAGTCTAAAATGTTTTTTTTGTATACTCAAGCATCTGTTATCCTCTCTCCATGGCCTCAACTTTTTCCTGTTAATGCTAAAATGAACTCAGCGCACAGACTGAGCAGAAATCAAAATCTAAGGTCAAAGTCTATCTTCCTGAGTCTATAAGCCCATAGGGCTAATGTCATTATGAAACGGTGGCTGTGTCTACACAATTGTTGGGCTGCTTAATACTTGCATAAGCAAGTACTAAATGTGTAGTAACTAGCATTACTGTGCAGTACCATCCCCACATGTTTTTTTTCCAGATGCTACTGTGCACTAGCAATGGGCTACTGCACAGTAGCTAGTTACTACTGCACAGTAACGTCTCATGTAGATGTGCCCTGCAAGCAGTAGCACAATAGGGGGTGCTGGATTGATCATATTTAGGCCATTGGGCAAGGTTAAAATATGCCAGTTCCTGTAGCCAACAGTGTAAAAGGTAGTGGTAAGGCTGGCATCACATCTGATAAGCTTTGACTCCTCAGGTATCCATTTACAACTGGACTGGTTTGTCTACAGCAGGACTCATTCATGCCTTGCTTTGGTATTGCAGCTCTGCTGAGTGTAAATGTCTACTGTGGTATGTGCTGTATAGAGAAACATCCATATACACACACATTATTTTTGTCTCTTTGGCTATTGAGTACACTGAAATATGTTGTTCCAATTAAACTTTACTCAGTAACGTCCATCAGAACTTCAGCAATATGCTTACTCTTTCACATTTCAAATTCCCAGAGGAACTGGGTGATCTAATGATTTATTTTTATCTCTAATTTCTGTGGATCAAATCCTGAAGTCCTAATTCAATGCCTATTCAGATAGAACTTTTGTAGTAAGGAATTATTAAGAATAAGGCCTTGACGATTTGACCCTGTGTTTCTATGAAGGTAAGTATTTTTTTTTGTATGGGTTCCCTGACACAGAATGAATCTGAAACTCATTACAAACACCACTGGTATGGCTGTTAAATAATAATTTACCCACAGCTTTTCCTCTGATTTCCTAATAATACCATTAGGTCCAGAACATACAAATATTCTGGTTATGATTCAGAGATTTACTTATGGCATGAAAAATAAAATGTGGTTTCATATGCAATAAGATTAGAACTGTCTAGAGCCACAGCATTTGTTCAGAAAAATATTACTTTAAAAATTAAGTGTTTTTAATCATCCTTTATTCTAAAGACTGATGTGATGTCTGTTTTATTAGAACTTAACAGCTAGCATAGACCCAATATTAGTTCAAATTGTAACTGGTTCTAAACAAGAGTTTGGATACAAAAGTTTTTGTCATCTTTAGTAATGAATAGCTTGTTCCTTGTTACATAGATGTCATGTTTTCATTTAAGTTTTGTTTCATTTTCACGTCTGCAGTGCTTCCTCTTGTACATTTCTTGCTCATTAAATGATCGTAAGGATTGGGAATGTAGGTGTTCAGGAAAGATGTCAATCTTTTCACTGAAAACACATCAATGACCTTTTATTTTGATATAAATGAGGGCCATAGTTTTGTTCACGAAGATTACAAGCCTGTCAGTATTAGAGATGTAAGCTTCATATTAATCCACAGGTCTGAGCTCCTTTGCTTTGCTCTGTTTAACCCTTAGAAATAATTCAGTTTGTATGACGCAGAGTCCTGGGTTTTAGAAAAAACTGTTTATATTACTGGATAATGATCAGCTATGTAGGTGGATATTTTGATGTGGGCTATTGCTATTCAGGGGATTAAAGTGAATTCTTCAAATTTATTATATTTAGTGCCATATAAATGAATGGTTTTCAAGAGCAAAATATATAAATCACAGTTCCTGCTAGGAGGTGTAGGAGGTACAACAGAACTCCCAGGTACATGCAGGAGTGATCCATGCCACATCTTGCAGTGTATGTTTGATCTGTGCTCTGTCAGACTCATTGGTTAATGCCCTTGTTCCTCCTATTCTCATTAGCCTCGTATTTGTACTTGGAGAACACAACAGCTGGGATGATAACTAAGCTTGGTGCAAGGGACAGGTGGGAGGGAAGGGCATTTATTATGTTCATTTTCAAAGAGAAAAGAGATAGTGGATGCAATATTGTCCCTAATGAAGCCAGTAAGAATGTTGGCATTAACTCCAAAAGCACAAGAAATTCAGTTTTTGTACAAATATTTCTAAAACTTCAATTTTAAGTTAACCAAAGGTCTTCATCACTTGACAATTATGCAAATAGAGGCATAGCTAAAGAAAGAAGTGGATATAGAGTATGTGTACAGGTCTTGATGCAGAACATGATGTGTTTATCTTTTCTGGATGGTAGAGAAAAAAATAGAACAAACAAAAAACCCAAACCTCTAGGCCTTCATTAGTGTCCACTGTTTTCAGGAAAATATATATTTTTTCTGTGCATGTTAACTTATCTCTATTTCTGCCCTCTCTTTTAAGATGGGACAATACAGGGTCCCAATGGTTGAGCACCCAGAGGATATGTGTGGTGATATAATATTTTCCATGATCATTATTAGCAATGTGACTCTTCTGACTATAAGGGTGGTCAAGCGTCAGAAAAGGGTACCTAGAAAAACTGAGGAATCTCCATCCTTGAAAGTTTTAAGGAGCAGGTTAGATAGACACTTGGCTGGGATGATCTAGTTAGGGATGATCCTGCCTTGAGCAGAGGGCTGGATTAACCCTGTGAGGTTCCTTCAGCCCTACTTTTCCATGATCCTAGGGAATGATTGAGAGTGCTCAAGAGTTTATAGTGTTATTTGGTATATATGATGACACTTGACAATTCATGGTGTCAGACAAATATCATAATCCCAGGTGCTACTTGTTTGTTGCACAAATACACACAAAAACAACTCTTACACGACATTGCAATTCAGATGCCTGTCATATAGACAATCACAAAGGAAGGCACGCAATGGTAAGAGTACAGGAAGGAGTATCTCACTACTGCTGCTGTGTAACTCTTACAGTTTTAGCAGCATAGGCTAAGGTTGAGGAAGTACTCTCCCTCCCTGTTTAGCTATGCCTGCCTTAACTTTACCTTTGGTTATGTTGTCTTTGTACCTAAAATTCTCTGCAAAGTAGAAAGGTGTTTAGGTGCTTCGTCAAAGAGGGAGGCTTCTCATACACTCATTGGCAAATGCTCCTAGGTATAATAAGCAGCATATAAGAATGCATGAAAATATGAGAAGACAAAATAAGGAACTGTCAGGAGAAAAATTTGGGGAGCTATGGATATAGAAAAGGACAAAAGTGAGAAAAGGGAAGTGGTAGAAGATGGCACAAATCTGTATGCTTCAGTTGTTAAAAGGATTTGTCCAGAGAGTAAGGCAATGAAAAAGCACATTGGAGTGGTGAATGTTTAAAACTAATATGAGTAGCAGCCTTTGGAGTGAACTTAATTGGCAAGAATGGGAAGAAGAGGGCTGGAGTATGGGGGCATGTATAATTTCCTAGCAGGGGGAAGATGATTAGATCAATAGATCAATTTGGCATATATAGAAAATTTTGTTCCGTCTTTCAGGATGTTTGGTCATAAAGAAGGGCAGATGTGGACAGGAATCATTACCTAAGAATTTCCACAAGAAAATGAATTAACTGCAAAAAAAAGGCAATCAAGAAAATTAACTCCTCCCAAAAATTCTCAAGCATGAATGGAGTTTTTAAACTTTAGCTTTAAACAAGTTTTTCATAAGAAATGTGAATGCCATTTTTTATGGTGCAGAAAATACCTGGAGAACCACAAGAAATGCACATATTGATATGTCTGATTTTGCATGAGTAGGAAAGAAGAGTTGGTCACTAAGACCACATGGGATGTCATTGCTAAAAGGAAGCATATGAAACTGAACCTCTTCCATGTGAATAAACAGGAGAAAATTAACAAATAGACAGACTACTATAGAGAAATGGAAAAATTGGCAAAATGTTCATCAAGGAGAGACACATGAGCATGTACTGATAGGTAAGTTCAGGAAACAGAGTAGGCAACCTAGAAAGGATATAAGAACATTATGGCTAGGTACAGACAGTCAGAAAGCCTGAGGCTGAATCAGTTCAGTCTTTGCTGGTTAGTCTAAGCTGTACAGATAAAATTGAAACAGAAGTGAACTGACATTTACCTTTAATTTAGGAAATGCAGCCTGAATGCAGTGGCACAGGTCAGAAGTCAGGGTGTGCTAGAGCACAGCTCTCTGGCTCTGTGTTGACTTCCTCTTCCTGCTGCCCCCTATGTCTCTGGGATTTGCAGTCCAGAATTATAACAGCAGGACTATGTAGGGATGCTAATCACTTCCTCCTCCTGCTTCCAGATGCCTCTGAGATTTGTAGTCCACAGTTGCAGCCATCAGTAAGTTTGAACAGGGGAAGGGGTGTTTAACGCCCCCTCTCCAACCCCGGAACCCAGCCACTATTTCCCGGGGGTGGGGGCAGTCCTTCCCCTGTAGACTGGGCAAGCCAGCCCTCACTGTTCCAGCTCGGGAGCAGGGAGTAAGGCCAGCCCTGCTCTCTGGAGAGACAGCACAATTCCATAAACCGGTTTGACCCAAATCAGCTAAGTCTGATACTACATTCAACCAGGTTTATCTTAAACCAGTTTTGGCCATTTTTAAATTCTTTTTTGTGCACTGAACGTATGTTCTGTTATAGGTTTTAACTAGTTTCTGATCACTTAACCCAGTTTATGTGTAACTTCTGTCCCTTGCCTATATGAAACTCTAAAAATGGACCAGGAAAGACAAACATAAACATATCCACACCATTCTAAAAGAACAAATGAAAAGATGGATAAAGGATATTCATTATATATCATAAGCAGACTTCAGCAGAAACAAAATTCAACTTTGGCATCATAGATAAGATGGAAGAACTAAATGTCCGTTGCAAGAAAATCACCTTGGGAGAACTCAAAGCAGCTATCACTGAATAGAACACAACCCTAAATACAAGATGACCCCCCAATAATTAGATTTTATATATGGAAAATGTATACATTTGTTATAATTTTCCAGGTATAGAATCTAAGTATTGGGTATTATCTTGAATCCCCCCCACCCACCGCTACAGCAGGGAAAGCAGTTGCTGTGGGGGGGTCAGGTGGCTCCCTTGCCCCCTGCCCCATCCTCTTCTTCCCCCTGAAGACTTCCTACCCCGCCTTCACCTCCCCAGGTTCCCAGTCTCTTCCCCTCCCCCCCAGCATGCAGAAGCTCAGCCTTTGCCTGGCAATACAGCACTTGCAGCACTACTGATTGGCCAGGAAGGCAATGCAGCAGTGTCAGCACTGCTGATTTGGTGGGCAGGGAAGAAGTTTCCATGTGCTCTATCCTTGGAAGAGACCCCAGCATGAGCCAGAGCTGAGCTACACCTGAAAGTAAAAGTGAAATAAAGAGGGGAGAGGTGCAGAAGCTGCAGAGGGGAAGCAGAGGTTGGGGCAGAAGGCTGCCATGGGTCTGACCATGGCCCCAACCTGGGCCAACCCAGGGCCAGAGTCAGCATCTGCCTGATCTCCCTCCACTCTGTATTTGAATATAAGATGAGGGGCTTTTTTCCCCATGCTGATCTGGGGAGGAAAACTTGTCTTATATTCAACTAAATATGGCATAGTTTCTAGAGTCTTTGTCATGATATCAAACACGCAGTGATCGGTAACAAAGAAATAAAGCTAGTTTGGTGTTATCTTTGGAGTTACACAAGGACATATCCTCTCCCTTGTTGCTTGTGGTAGCTAGAGATCTTGTTACATGACTGACCTCTAGCATGGAAAAGGGAATTCCATGGGTGGACAAAGAGCAAAATTGTATGTCCCTTTGTGCACCTAAATATCAGTTTTCTAGTCACCTAAGAGTGCTGTTTTTGCCATTTATGTATAAGTTGCAATTCTATGATTCCTGCACATAAAAGCATGTTTACAGTGACTAAACCTGTAGAGTAGACTATGCATTGGTCAGCTAGGAAAATGACTACATATGCAGGATCATTCTGTAAGTACCTTTATCTAAGTCAAAGACCTAGCCAGTGAGAAATCTATGACTAGCCCATGTTTTAACTCTAGTAGCTGAGTTGTTAGGAAATTAGCCCAGGAAGCCCCAGAGTAATGTGGATCTAGGAGGAAGTGGGCATGCAGAGGAGTGTGTGATTCAGTGTGTATTATATGCTGGGTGAAAAGGACCAAACCCGGTGTTCTAGCTTGTACACTACTCCCAATAGGGTATTAATTTCCCCATTGCGCTACTTTTAATTAATTTAATCCAATGATTATTAAATGCAATGTGAAGTTGCTCAGGAGCACTGGAGAAGGGTCTGGAAAATGCCTGACCTGTGGCATGGTGGTTGGAGCATTCTGTTAGGAAGTCAGAAAGGAACAGGTGTAAACACCCTCTGGATAAGGGCATTACTGACTTCCTGGGCTAGTGTTCTAAACACTCAGCTACTGGGGCTAAAACTCAGTCCATGAAAGTCAGTGTGACCTTGACTGATCTTATCATGCCTGTAGGAATAGTTTTGAGGTCTTGGAAGGAAATATGTTCTCTTCAGGCTTAGACATCTCATGCTTCAACTGATAGATGGACTTTCAAATGGAGATATCAGATATACAAATTAAAGATACTAACACTCTAATATGTGACTACAGAAACTATGAGAAATGAGAGGGACAAGGTATATTTAGAGCTCATCAGACTACAGGTGAATTTGCATCTGCTAAAATGTTCTTGCCCCTCTTTACAGTTCAGACTCAGTTATATAAATTATTTGTCTAGCATGTGCTTCCATAGAAGGTAGAAATTTGTCTTTTTTGCATATGAAGATGGAACATAGTCTTCAGTGGCTCAAATACACATTATAGTTTGTTTTATAGTATTAAGTATTTTTCATAAAACATCTAAACTCATAATAAACTTTAAATAGATGAAAGGAGAAAACAGATGCATACTAATTTTGCTGTTCCATCTAGAAAAAATGTTCATGAAAAGATGGAAATGAGCTGTGAATTTTTAGCTATGAGCTAATCATAAATCTCAAAAGCACTTTTTTCTTACTCAATTGAAACCTCCTACAAGTCATTTAAAAATGTATTTTTGGAGGAAAAAAATCTGTTTATTGAGTTAACAGTTGTGCGAAGAAAAACAATACAGAAATAGCTCACACAATAGAAGCATAATTGAAGATGCAGATGTAGTAGATGCTAAAGAGAGCAATAGGATCTTTGAAAATGTAGAGAGTCAAAGTGAATATAAGTATGAATAAGTCAATTATACCAGTAGTCTGACCATTGTATAAATTTCTCTGCCAAAGACAGCTGGCCTATAAATTGATGTTCTTAGATGGAGCTGAAAAATAATTCTGGATTTGAACACACAGACAGTTGAAGTGCCTGAAGTCCTAACATAAGCCCAAAACTTGCTTTAGTGAGGTGAATACTGACCTTAGTTTTTGCAGTGGATACTCTTGTGTTCTTGGGGTCAATACAGGCAATATTTTCACATCCGCAAACTAATGAGGACTAAGTGCAATGTCTGTGTGATGTTTGTTGTTCCTACACCAAAGCCAACTTCCAGAGCCAAGTTTCATCATGATTGAATGCTGAAGAGACATATTGCCTTATTCTCAGTTTCCAAGATTAAACCTTTCCCCTTTTATACATACCATCTTCCACCTAAGTTGACACAGTAACTTTGTCACTGACACTGATTCTTTCCTCTAGCAGCCAAAACTCGGGGTTGAGAGGTACCCCAAGACTTGACTGGCCCATGCACGCTCAAAATTCACATATTAATCTTGCACCCTGATTCAATTCTTCTTTCCCTTTTTTTGAAATATCTAGACGCTGTTGACTGTGAAGTCCCCATAGAAATATTTTAACACTACAGCCTCTGACTGTGGTTCACTAAATGTTTGGAACTAAACTGAGTCATTATTAGTTAAATCGTTGAGTTTGGAAAAGCAAGATTTCCTTTCTTATTCCCTAGCTCAGTGTTGATCAGTTTACAAATCCTATGAATAGAAGAAGACAAGTGTCTTTTCTAATGTTACTTTGTATACACAGATGAATGGGGGAGGAGCAAATGCAAGCAGAGCAGCAAGAGCCCTTTCCCTAACACATCATCCTGCCCAAGTAACTAGGTATCCAGTGGAGAACATACCACTCCATGAAAAAGTATGAAGAGACCTACTTCCACCAAACTCAGAGAAAGGGGAAACAGACAAGGAACAGTCACTCTTTCAGACACAGGTTTCCCCTTACTCAGGGCAAGTGTAAAGTTAGAACTGAACCCTCTGGGAACTGAACTGCTGCCTAATACATACAGGTAGGTGAAATACAGGACAGCCAATAGATATGAGGGTTAAAGCACTTTAGAAGGTTTGGTTTAAAATGCAGCCTTCATCTTGAGGTATATCTACTGTTATTTTGGCATATGCTCCTCCATTTCCATTCTTACCCCACATACCATCCCTCAAAAACATTAAAAAAATCCTATTTATTTGCACTTTAAACCCATACTTACTTGCATGGGTGTGGTTATGGGTTAAAGACTCTGTTTAGCTTGTGCTGAAACCTTGCAGTGACAAGGTATGTCAGTTGAGTGCTGACAGTCCTCCAATATCCCTCTCACATTTTCCCCGAGGGATGACTGAATGCGTCAATATTTGACACAACTTAATAAGAAAGAAGCCTATGATGTTTCAGCACAAAGAACCAGGAGAGATGCTTTTGTAGATATAAAGGGATAAGTGAGGCTGCCATAACACATGTAGAGTTTTATTGTGGGAATGTTCACATTTAAGCTAAGTTAACACAGATGCCAAGAAGCAAGCCTAACTGGACATTGTAGACAGACCCTTATCTGATACACAGCTCCTGCAGGATGTGTGTATCAACACCTAAGTGAAAAAAGCTAGTTAAGGGACTTTAAGCACCTTAGATTTTTTTTTTAAATAACTAAACTAACAGTTTACAATCACTTATTAATGCCATTAAAATTGGTTTATCTGCAGAGTGCACTATGATTGGACCAGACTGGTAAAGAGCCTTTTTAGCCCTGGCTTATGCACCCTCTAGGGAAGACAATTACATTGGCTCAGAACCTCCTCAGTCAGACTGCAGCTTTCATCTAAACCATTTATGTAGTCCAACTGCATAGTCATTCATTTCGATAGCATTCCCTTACAGTTTTATTGCACTGTTGCCAGACTCATATCAATAAATATTTCTAAATAGGTTGAAGATTTGCAGCTTTTAAAGGAATCAGTTGAAGAAACTGAATTCCTGGTACAATTAATATGTTACGAAGCTGGCACAGAGAGCACAGAGGAAAAAGTGCAAGGATTTAAAGCTCTTTTGCTTTAGAAATGTTGGCCCTGGGTGGTCTAAATCAAGCAGAACATAGCCACCAGGCAAAGGACCCCAACACTGTCAGTAACCACTCAGGGCATCTGCCATTTTGTCAGAAGCAAGAGCCTCCCCACCATGTAAAAGAAGCTCATCATTGCCTTGACAACTTTAGGTTCCACATCATTAGTTTCCATTTGATTCTATAGCAACAAAATAAGAGAAAATTAATTATAGTAGATGCTGGAATCCAAATAGTGGAATTAAAATCCCAGCATTCTCATTTAATGGCCAAGGAACAAATTACACTATTACAGCAGAACAGCTTTTTAACCTCCCTGTGCTAGCTTTTACATTTTGTACAAATGTGGAGCTTACACTTGAAAATAAACAACTATAATAATAGTGGAATATTATAGTGCAGAACTGCAGCCAACCATTCCCAAGATGTTTGAATGCCAGTGCTGAAGTAAAGTGACATGTAAGAAATAGATTTACACCCTCCTATTCCATTTGCTTGCAGGACTTGTGTTAGGAACAAGTTTGCCCCTTCATATTCCCTGCCTGGATCACTGTTGTGATAAAAAGAATGCCAACAGCATCCCTGAGTACTTTGCTTTACTTTCACTCTAATGTGTACATTTAAAATAGGACTAGATTCATCCATTCAGATGAAAACCTTCTGAAATCTTTTCCCACACCTCATAGTCACAAAACCTTTTTGAGAATTTGAGAAAATCATAGCTAATTGTTCATTAATTTTTCATGTTTATCACTATTAAATTCTTGGTTTCAATCAAAGTAGAAAGTTCTGAAGGTTTGTGCAAGAATGCCTGATGGTTTCAGTGCAATTCATATAGCCATGGGTTTCTGGCAAGCTACAGTTTCATGATTCATACATGGTTATGAGACCAGAATAAGTGCACATAGATAAATGCATACTAGGCCTGTGCGAAGTGGCTAGTATTTGCTTCATATTTGGATTTGGCTGATTTGGTGGACAATGTTTTGATTCTGTGATTCAAATCACTGTCCTGAATCGATTTGGCCGAATCTGATTTGGAGGTTGCCCTGCTTAGCCCCAGTGTCCCAGCTCTTTTAAAAAAAAAAAAGCCCCACACTCACTGGTTTCTGCCAGGCCGGGGTGGGGGGGCAATCCCTGCTGCCCCCTACTGCCCTGTGCTGCATGGGGGGCTCTGCTTTGAGCCTCCAGAGGCCCTGATGGCTGCTGCAGCAGCCGGTGAGTACAGTTTTTTTTTTCCTTTTAAAGCGCCAGGACACTGGGGCTGGGTCAGGCAGCCATTGATGGGGCTGGGAAAGTGAGCGGGGGGATGGGGGCTCATGGCAGAGCCCCCATCATGCAGCACAGTGCAATGGGGGGCAGCGGAGATCATCAAGTAGTGTGGCCATGCCCCAACTCATGGCACTTAAGACCTAACACTATATCACGAGACCTTCTTCCATGAACTGAGAAATAGGCTATGTGTTGAATGCTGATTAGGAATTACAGACATAAAAGGAAACAGGGAAAAAAAAAACATTCCATATACATTTAAAATAATACTTTTGGAGTTGCAAATATAAGAGAAAAGAAGAATTGCATTTATTGGACTAGTCAATTTAAATAGGTAAGATGAATACAGTATTTCAAAATGATAGGAAGTAAATTGTCAATTGTCCATTAGGTTCAAATATATTTTTATTTCTTATATACATTTATGACTACCTTGCAAAATTATCTCTAGATAGTCATGCTTTCTGAAAGTAAATAAGCTACTGAAATTATAAGAGGAAGGAAGCTCCTAGGGCTTTGGCTATGGAGAAGCACTAATTTCTAGTGCTGCAAGTTTCTGGGAAAGGTGCAGGGGAGTAGCTGCTGCTCCACTGCTTCTATTTTGCCGAGCAGCAGTCTGCTTCCGAGCATGCTGGGGAGCCCCCTGTGCTTCTGTGGGACACTTCATGTGCCCCAGCATCACAGCATTCACGAGCCCCTGGTATCTAGAGATATGTAGAAAAAACACTTAATGCTGTCTCTATGTCCAAATCTCTGAATCTTTCCGAATTGCCCCGAATAAATTTGGAGGATTACGATTCGATTCAGAGAGATTAAAGGGTCCTATGATTCAATTTGGATTTGGAGATTGGGCCACTGAATTGGGCCGAATCTCTGCCAAATCAAATCAGGGACTGAAACTTTACACAGCCCTACTGAGTATGTTACCACAGTGTTGATGTTTACTTATTCCTTCCCTTTGGACATCTGGCTTATGACCCTATCCCCTATGATTTTGCATATACAAGTGGGAACTCCTCTTGATTATTGTGCCAGTTTCTGGGGCTGCAGGATTGGCACAATATTTACTGTATCACTATGTTTAAATCCTAAAGGCCAGGGACAGAAATTGCACATAAACCAATATAAGTGATTGGAAACCAGTTCAAATCTGAAACACAACAAAAAATCAGTGCACATAAGCTGCTTTTAAATGGCTGAAACTGATTTAAGATTAACCTGGATAGATGTAGCATCAGAATTAATGGATTTAGATTAAATCAGTTTATTGAACTTCTACCCCAGGTCCCTTCCAGATTTAAATTAACTCACAGTTCCCCAGCATCCCAGGATGCTTTGCACCTCCTCCACAACCCCCCCTCATAGGGTGGGTAGGATGGCCTTGGACCAGGCTGTCTGTTTCAGCTGAGCATGCTCTAGGCCCCCCTGGCTTCTGGCCTGAGCCACTGAAGGCATGTGGCTGCATTTCTGAAATCAGAAGTGAATGTCTGTTCAGTCGCTTATTGGTTCAATCTATGCAACTAAGACTAGCCTTGAAGACTGAATTGATTCAGTCTCAGGTTTTTTGACGTACTTAGTCAAAATGACCTCAGGATCTTACAGTGCTCCGAAATAATTTTACTGTAGTTAAATTTATGACCCCCAAAACTAAATTGTAAAAATCAAGCAGCTTCGCAGCTGGTGTAAATTGGCATGGTTCCTTTGGCTTTAGTAAAGCTATAGAGTTATTCCAGTTTACACTGCTAATCTTGTTCACTACTTTAAAACAGGGCTGTCCAACTGGTGGCCCACAAGTGGCTAGCAGCTCACAGGCCCCTACAGTTGTCTCTCCCACCGCTTCATGGTGGGGAAGGGCTCAGTGGGGGCTGCATGTCTCTGGCATGGGCTATGGAGTATGGAACAGGGGGCTTGCTTTGCACAGCCTGAGCAGTGGGGGGCTGTATGCCACCCCCACAGTTGGAATGGAAGGGAGCTTCATGCTGCCAGCACCACCAATTCAGTGGAAGGGTAGTGGAGATTCAGGGATCCTACCTCCCCCTCCCAAATTGTCCCAAATGGTATATGTCTTGGGAGCTGTACACTGCTTTCATACATGGCCCCTGAAGTTGGACACCCCTATTTTAAAGCATGGCAGTACTTCTCCCTTGCAATTCTTTTTTTTTTTCTTCTGTGCATGTATTAGGTTTGGGAAGGCACCCTTGTAAAAGGGAGAGAGAGCCTTCAAAAAACCTATCTGGAGTTGAGACTGGTCTTTAGCAAGCACTGCCAACATCTGAAAAAAGATTTATCCATAAATCTTTTTCGCTGTCAGTACAGTAAAGAAGCTACTTTTCTAAATGTGTAATGGTATCCTGGAGACATCCATCTACTATTGGTGTGGTCCAATATACAGAATGACAGTCCTTCTTCAAAAGGAAGCACTTATTAATGAAACATCTACAGCTATAGACACAACAAACATGTGTCCATACAACCTTATGACCTGCTCTGAGCAGTAGCCACTGGAATCAACTGATAATCATCCCTGTTATGTGGCAGAGATATTATTAATGTAGAGCAGTGCTTTGCAGCAAAAGATATGACCCTGTATGTTTTATGTAATTCATTGTAAAGGAAAGAAATACTCTATGAATCGCATAGTAGTGATGAAGGAAAAAAATGGTGAAACAGGATCATTTTTCAGCTCTAGAGGAAAAAAAGTCTTTAATATTAAGATTGCTTTTATAATAATGTGTCATTAGAGCATCTTCACACTAATTTGATTGGCCATTGTAAATTATTTTGGATCTTTCATTTCGTTAAAATATGATATTTCCATATCATAAATCATCTTTGCCCTTGGGGAGCAACTATCTGCTTAATTTACATTGTATAAGCAGTTAAGGTGCTAAAATATTCTTTCAGCTAAGACAATGAATTACTTCATTGAAAATGTATAGTAGTGAAGATACTAACTGCCATTCTTATAGCATGGAATGGGGGTTGGTAAAGGAATCTGAATGGAATTGGACTAGAAAGGATTATCACTAAGAGTATCTTTAGAAATACTTGAGAAATATGTTGTTTTATTTTTAAAAAATGGATGGTCTACAAATAATATTAATTTATTGATATTAGGAAGTAACGTATTTTCTGACAAAGTGAGAGATAAAACACAAAAATGGCAGATAAAAAGCAAAGGCTAGAACCTTGGCCCTGCGCCATCTCCTTTGTTTTGCTCTGAATAAACACAAGGGGTAAAAAACTGGCTTAGGCAGTCTGTTAGGAATTTCATTTGAATAGAAGAACATCTAACGGGTATAAAAGTGGCATAGGTTACTCTACATCTGTTCCTTTTACCCTCAAATGTCTTATAGATAGGATGCTCAAGCACTGGGATGAGGCAAAGAACTGATTTAAGAAACTAAATGATAGGATATAGGCTTTTGAATTGCTTAATTTTCCTGAGTGCCTTATGTTCTAGAAGCATGGCTTTTTAGATGCTACTTCAGGTAGCGTTGGTTTGAGCAATCTTAAAGTGACTTTAGCTTGTTCAAGGGGCCTAGAAGTCCAGGATATCAACAGAATTGGGAGAGCACAAAGTTAGCATAATGTTTTCAATTTCCTTACCTGTGCTATGTGGACTTGCAATTATTTTGGGCGGAGGGCCTCTTACCAAGTTTTGGCAAACTGTCAAGGGATGCATTGGTAGCTCTGCTCCTTGACAGGTGCCCCACCCCCTGGTCATCATCTTGTGACCGGAATTCCCTCTTCCTATTCCCTGACCTTTGTCACAAGAAGTCCCTCCCTTTGCCCCCCAAAATACTCCTTTCAGCAAGGGGATTTGCCATCTCAGAAGCAAAAAAATAACAAATTATATTCTAAAAATCAAACACATATACAAAATTAATTAATTTGATTAAAAAAAAAATTTGTCCTGATTTACTTGCATCTGTGTAGTGTACATAGAGGTGATAGTATAATAGCTTAAAATGAAATGTTACTTTTGTATACTATGCAGGGTGGGGAGAATGGGAGATGGGTATAGGTTTGTGGGGGGTTGTGGGTGTGTGGGGTGTGGGTGTGTCTGTGGGGGAGATAGGTGTGGGGGGATGTGGGGTGAGGGAGCATGTGGTGTGTGCGTGGATATGTGGGGTGTGGGTGGACATGGAGTTTGTGTGGGGCTGTGTGGGGGAGGGTGGCTGGAGTGTGTGGGGGGAGGGGTGTGAGTGTGGGGGTCTAAGTGTATGGTAGTACAAGAGGGGTGTGTATGGTGGGGTGTACATGTGGGATTCGCCCTATGAAAACACACACACGTGCGCGCACACACACACACACACACACACACACACACACATACATGCACACATACCCTCCTGCTCCTGGGGTACCCCCAGAGCCCTGTGCTCCTGCAGTCCGGTGATACACCAGAGGCCACGTGGTGCTGGAGAAGCCTGCAGGAAAGCAGTGAAAGTTGCATCAGGCAGAGACTTGTGGTTGGGGGGGCAGGGCTGGGAGGGAGCTGGAGGTGGCTAGGGCCAGGCTAGTCTTGCTGGTGAATCCTGTTGGCTTCCCCTTGGTCCTAATGTCCCTGGCTCCTGTCAGATAAATGTACATTTTCTAATTTATTTAGTGGCCCCATGGGCTGGATAGAATGGCCTGGTGGGGCAGATTCAGCCTGCAGGCCATATTTTGCCCACCCCTGCCCTAGATAAATTGCTGAGCACACCTAGACAATTATGGATCATGGATGACTATGTATGAATGCAGACTGGACAGGAGCAATAGCAGGAGGGCATATACACATACCCCCTGTGGATGCATAGTGGCCTTAAATGACCAAAAATGGAATGGACCAAAACTTCTGACTAATGGAATTTAGAAACAGAGAAGGGTTGAGAGACACTTCCCTCCCTGCTCTCCCTCTTCCCCTCCCTACAAAAACTGAGTCACTAAGGTACTCACCTCAGGGGTCAGAAATCCTATGTTATAAGAGCCTCTCATCCACTTTAAATCTCAGTTTCTGATATCCTACTAGCCACGGCAACACAAATCATCCATTATGCAGGCTCTTTTCTGACAATTCTTTTGAGGTTGGTCCTCAGAAAAAACATGTAAAGGAGGGATGTGGGAGATCTTTTGGCCCAGGAAGATGGAATCAAGCCAGAGAGTATGGTTGTCAGTGAGGTTGCTGCTGCTGTCCTGAAAGGCAGTGAGTCTTTGGAATTTAGCCTGGGCACTTTCTCCCAGTGAGGTTGTATGTTCCCCTTGTACTGCTCTTCTTCTGTTTTTTACAACAACTATATTAGTGACTCAGTTTCAAAAGGCATGCCAAAGCAGGGCCTAAGCCTGGCTTTGTTGATTTGAATGGCTACAGTTTGGGGCTTATATTGCAGCTGTAGGAATCCCTACTTTAGACTAAGATGTACATCCTAGCTGGTGGGATCATAACAGATACAGGTGTAATGTAGAGCTTGGCTGTAGACAATGGATCCAGTGGTATGCTTAGGATGAAAGCTGGTGGATTGGAAGTAGCTGTGGTGGTCAGGTGATTTTTTATACAATGTGGTAACAATGTGGTCACTGCAAATCTCCACTGTAGTGTTTAAGAAATGAATTTTCTGGGTGAAGTATTCCAGTGATGGAGGAGTGAAAGTTATTAAAGGCCTGGTAAAATTTCTCTGGAGATTCCTTCCCATGTGTCCATACAATGAAGATATCATCAATTCACCATAGGCATGGGGATGAGAGGGAAGCCATGGAGGAAAATAACTTCGTAGTCTATAAGGTGCAAATCTACCCTGGGCACATCTACATGTTCATTAATGTGCCTTTGCTACTGAGCATTAATTTTAGTACCTCTAATATTAAGTACTAGATAAAGGTGTAGTAGGTGCACTAATGCACAGTGGCAAAGGTGAAAGTTTTTTGTGTGACACTTAATGCACAGTAGACTACTTCTACTGAGCATTAGCACATTAGCATGGTTTTGCTGTGATGCATTAATGCATAGTAGAATAGTCCACTGATAATTAAATTCTCTCATGTAGATGTATCCACTGTCTTCTGCTTGACTTCCAACTAACACCACAAAGTATGTTTCTTTCTGATTTAAATACCACCAAAGAGTCTTTTTGGTTTTAAATTGTAGTATTAAATCCCTTTACAGATAGTTCCTTATCTAATGTCCTAAACAATGTGGATTTTGGTAAGATGCTGCAGCTGTTAGGAAATAAAGAATTTCTTATTTCCTAGACAGATTTCTAAAACACATTTTCCAGAACATACTACATACTCAAAGGGAACCAAAGAAAACCATAGCATTTTTTTCTTAGAAACTTACAGTTTGTCTTGCTCTGCATTTGTTAGTACAATCTCTTCTTGGGTTGTGACATACTATATTAAAGTCCTAGAGGCATTATAGCTTTTATATATGACATTGCAAGGCATTGCTATTCAACTAAGTAATAGTTTGCTACTGATAGCTTTGAGAGGTCAAAAATCATGTTCTCCCTTGGCCTTTTTAATACAAGTAACAATTAATTTATATTGCAAAGCTCTCAGTTATATGCTTTCTGCTCAAACACTTTAAACCCATTACCAATGTGAATATAAATCTAATTAATGACCTTTGATTATCAACTTCTCTCATTTGCGCTATTCATTTTCAAAAGTAATTGTACATTAAAACAGAAAACATCCCCACTAGAAATGGGCAAATGAAATGGAGCTGCGAACATCTAAAAAACTGTCTTATTTGGAGTGCGTATGCAACAATTTTGCAACTCTAAGCACTTATATACAAGTACCTTAATATGGACTATGGTTCTTGCAAGCTACATCCATAGAGGGACCTAACTGCCACTTTAGGTGCATAAGGTCAGCATTTAGGTTCCACTGGGATCCTCGTGATCCTTGGGACTTGATCTGATGGGTGGTCCCAGAATATGATTACAGGATCAGGAAGCTGGTGAGAAGATATTTTGAGGTGAGTTAGCTGTGTAAGAACATGTCTAATCTTACCCAATAGCTCAGTGGTTAAAGAACTCACCTGGGAAATGGCAGGCACGTTTTCAAATTCTCCTTCTGCCTAATCTGGAACAAGGACTTGTTCCAACAACAAGGGCTTTGATACCTTAAAAAAGTGCCAAAGTCTCTAGACTGCTAGAGAATCTGATCATGAACTTGTTTCTATTAAGAGATGGCAAGCAAAGAGAAAATCTCTAGCTGGGTAAGGCACTCATGTGGGAAGTGAAACAGTCATGTTTAAGTCCTTCATGTAATGACTATTTAATTATTTATCCCACTATATATTAATTTATTGTCATTATTGTTCCCTGGGGGCTTTACACTCCTTTTTAATGGGTAGCATTATCATTGATTTTGCAAAGGACTATACCCCTTTTTATCAGGAGGAGTGAGGCCTTTTCAGTGGAGGTACCAGGCATGACAAAAAAGACACATAATGACAGCTGCTTTAAATATGATAACAGATACCTGGGAAAAAGGAGGATAAGCCATAAGTCCCATCTCTGGGGGAGGATTACACTTTCATAGATTCATAGATTGTAAGGCTGGAAGGGATCTCAGAAGATCATCGGGTTCAGCCCCCTGCACCAAGCAGGAAAGATAACTTGGGGTCAGGTGACCCCAGCAAGGTGACTCTCTCCTCTCCTCTTGAAGATTTCCACGGTGGGTGATTGCACCACCTCTGGAGGGAGCTTATTCCACAGTCTGGACACCCTGACTGTGAAGAAGTTTTTCCTAATGTTGAGCCTGAATCAATCTTCCAGAAGTTTGTGGCCATTACTCCTGGTTTTCCACTCAGGTGCCCTGGTGAACAGTTGCTCACTGAGCACTTGATGTACTCCCTTAGTGTAGTGGTAGCAGGTTGAAGAGTCCCATATCCTTCAGCCTTTCCTCATATGGCTTGCCTTTTAAGACTCTGACCATACGGGTGGCTCCTTTTTCAACTCTTTCAAGCTTGTCCACATCCTCGTTAAAGTGTGGTGCCCAGAACTGGACTCAGTACTCCAGCTGTGGTCTCACCAGTGCTAAGTAGAGCAGAAGAATCACCTCCTTGGTTTTGCTGGACATGCATCAATTGATGCATTCCTGAGTGTTATTTGCCCTACTGGTTACAGTATCGCACTGCCAGCTCATATTCATACTGTGGTCTATTATTACCCCCAGGTCCCTTTCATTCATGGTGTTAGACAGTTTGGTGCTAACAAGCCTGTAGGTGTATTGGGAATTGTTTGTCCCAACGTGGAGCACTTTATATTTCTTGACATTGAACTTCATCAGGTTCTGATCTGCCCAACTTACTAGCCTCTCTAGGTCTGCCTGTATCTGTTGCCTATCTGTGAGTGTGACTACACTCCCCCATAACTTGGTGTCATCTGTGAACTTGGCCAGTTATGCTTAAAAGTGTAACTCTTCTCATATATCCTATAAGGATCTGGTGTTCCTAATTTGGGGTTGAGGCAGTATAGGAGTGATTCTCAGCTAGGAGGATGGGGGTAATATTAGCACTTCTCGGTTTGCAAACACTTATATACATTTCTTAAGATAAATCCAGAAATTTCAAATAAAAATATATAGTGTCAAAAACATTGGCACTATGTGTCATAAACATAGTGTCATATACATATGTGTCATATACATAGTGTCATAAACATTGGCACGTGAGTGTAGGAGGGCTATTAGGAAGGCCAAGGTGGGGGTAGAGCTCAGGCTAATGACCAGGATTAAGGACAACAAAAAGTGCTTCTTCAAATACATTGGGAGTAAGAAGGGGGCATTGAGTACTGTAGGGCCCCTGCTAGACTCAAATGGTAATCTTGTGGCTATGCCAGACGAGAAAGCTGAAATTTTTAACAAGTTCTTTTCCTCTGCCTTCTTGGACAGGGACCAGGATAGCTCTCCCACCACAGGTAGGGACAATCTTGGGGATAGCACTGCCAGGCCTCGGGTCTGTGCAGATCTAGTTAGGGATTTCTGGAAGGGCTGGATGTTTTTAAAGCTGCGGGCCCTGATGCCCGCCGCCCACGGGTGTTGAGAGAGCTGGCAGGGGTCATTGCTGTGCCCTTGGCCCGGCTGTATGAGCGATCGTGATCCATGGGCCAGGTGCCCAGAGATTGGAAACTAGCTAATGTGGTCCCCATTTATAAGAAAGGGAGAAAGGAGAACCCAGGAAACTATAGGCCCATAAACCTCACATCGGTCTTGGGGAAAATCCTTGAAATAATTATCAAGGATCACATCTGTGAGGGGCCAGCAGGGGAGATCATGCCCAGGGGAAATCAACATGGGTTCATCAAAGGCAGGTCCTGCCAGACCAACCTGATGACCATCTGGAGGTAAGGGAGGAGCTGTAGGGGATGGTCAGGAGGCTCCTGGTCCAGGGCATGACCTAAAACTGCACCCTGCCAGGAGTGGGTGGCCTGGTGGGGCTCTCAGTGGTGTAGGAGCCCCCAGGAAATGCCAGGCCAGTTACCACCCCGGTGAAAGGCGGGTCAGGGCACCTTAACCCCTAGCCCCCACAACCAGGTGGGTTACCCCTTTGTTTGGAAGGCCTGGAGGATGGACCCCTGGAGAGAGAGAAAAGGCCATAGACTTGCATCTGTCTTGGATGAGGGGGTGGAAAACACATTGTCCAAGTTTGCCGATGACACCAAGAGGTGGGGAGAGGTAGGCATGCTCGAAGGGAGAGAGAGGCTGCAATTAGATTTAGAGAGACTACAGAAGTGGGCGGATGGTAATAGGATCAGGTTCAATGTAGATAAATGCAGGGTGCTACACCTGGGGAGAAGGAATCCACAGCATACATGCAAGCTGGGGAGCTTCTCCCTTGTGAGCACAGAGGCAGAAAGGGATCTTGGAGTCATTATTGACTCCAAGATGAACATGAGCCGCCAATGCCAGACCGCAGCCAGCAAGGCCAGCCATACCTTGTCATGCATTCAAAGGTGCATCTCAAGCCAGTCCAGAGAGGTGATACTCCCCCTCTATGTGACTTTGGTCAGGTCACAGTTGGAGTACTGCATCCAGTACTAGGTGCTGCACTTCAAAAGGGATGTGGCCAGCCTGGAGAGGGTTCAGAGGAGGGCCACCCACTTGGTGAGAGGGCAGCAGGACAGGCCCTATGAGGAGAGGCTGAGGGACCTGAACCTGTTCAGCCTCAGCAAGCAGGGGCTGAGGGGGGACCCTGCCAACAATCTCATTAGGGGAGATCAGCAACAAATAGGAAGGGCCCTATTCCCCCCAGCAGCACCTGGGGTGATGAGGAACAATGGCCAGAAGCTGCTGGAGAACAGGTTCAGGTTAGAGACTAGGAGGCACTATTTCACTGTTAGGGTGGCTAGGATCTGGAACCAACTTTTTAGGGAAGTGGTCCTCGCTCCTACCTTGGGTAAATTCAAAAAGAAGTTGGACGAACACCTGTCTGGGGTCGTGTGATCCCAGCGTGTGCTTCTGCCAGTGGCAGGGGGGCAGACTAGATGATCTGTTCAGGTCCCTTCTGATGCCAAACTACTATGAACCTACTATGAAACTATGAAACATTCTGGCATGTTGTGGTTTTTCTGAGTTCTTTGAAGCAGGAGAATTACTTTCTTATTTTTCCATGATAAAAAAAAGAGTGAAATCTAAGAACTGGGATTTTCTGAGGAGTGCCTTGATTTTAATGAAGGGTGCCTTCAGTTTAATGAGGGTTGCCTTGAGTTTAAAAAGGCTGGGAATGGCTGCAGTAGAGTGTCTAAAAGTGAAGCATTTTAATTGCTAAATGCTGGTTTTTGGGATACAGCCCTTAGCACTTAATCCTCTTGTTCCACATGTTATTTTGCTGTTGACTTAGACTTTTAAGGTAAGATTTTCAAAAGTAGTCAGTATTGGCCTAACTTTAGTCATACAGGGCACATCTACACGTGCTATTGCTGTGCACGAATTAACTCCAGAGCTTACTGCTCCAGAGTTAATTGCTTCTGGGCATACTGTTTGAATGTGTGCCTGGGAACAATTCAGGCACAGTTTATTCATGTGCAGCACATGGAGCTGGGTCAAAGCAGCTCTGGCTGGCAGGGGATCCTGGGGGTCAGACTGCTAGCCCAGGACTGCTCCCTGCAGCTCAATGTGCTGCAGAGGGGCTGGCTGGGACATGAGGGAGCACTGAGGCAATGTCATGCCCAGCCAGCCCCTCCAGCATCATGCACGCTTCTGCAGAGTACTATCCTGCTGTGGAGTAAATTGTTTACTCCAGCCTAATAGGAATGTATGTGCAGACACCATTTACTGGCACAGTAAAAGTCTTGTGTAGACACACCCAGAGTCAATGATTAAAGTGCTACTAATGTAAATGAAGCAGAGCTTTATTGACACTAAACAGTTTCAAAGTTACTCTTTTAAGTCTTTTTATTGTATTTTTCCCACTTACAACTATTAGGCATATGCCTTTTCCCAGCAGTTGAGTTTGGTGTTGTTTCTCATTTTAAAAGATTCATCATGTTTCTATACAAAACAACAGAGTAAAAAAAGTATAGATGAACTCTTACAAATAGGTAACAACAATGACAGCAAAAGTACCTTAAAAAGGTTTTCTTCTAAACAATTTTATAAAGCTAGGAATACAGAAAAATAAATCATTTGGCGTTTTATAGTATTTCACAGCAAGGAAACATGGGTTCTGTCAAATAACAAGAGAAACGTAGAATATGAGATATATACCCAAAACAATAATGGAAATGCATGCTTGTATTGCAGATCATATGTTGGGTGCTTTCCAAAAAGCACTTTACCCAGTATAAATCTTCAAATGGACAGATATTCTCTCTCCAGTATTTTTCAAAATATACTGACACAGCTTTTTTCATATATGTGCATTTGTATTAGTACTGGTTGAATGGTTCAAATGGAGCATCAAGAGGCTTCAGTACAAATAGATTACAGATCTTAACATTGCAAGTTCAATTTAATGATTGCATAATGGTTGTGATTGCAGGGCTGATGTCTGCAGAAAGACTCTAACTGACAGCAGTAGGTATTGGGTCAGGCCCAAAATGCTGAACAGTTATACAAGACTTTTTTGTACTTCTTGTTCTTGGTGAAGTGAATTACCCCACAATAGAGATCCCAGTACCAAAAAAACAACAACCCCATGCCAGAAAAAAGTGGCATTGAGCACATGGCAGCAGCATGTGCCACCTGAAACTGGAACATGGCCTCCCAGAGCCAAGCTCCACCTGCTGGCCAGGCTCTGCACACCCAGATTGTTCACCACTGCTGGAACCCCAGGAGGCCCCCAGGACTCCATGTAAGGCTGCTGGGGCCAGCCCAGATGCTGGCTCCGGCCTCCTCTAACCCACCCGGGGCAACTTGGCATGTGCCAGAGCTCGCATGCAGGGGCATTCCCTGGGGACAACTAGCAGGGGCATAAATATATATGCCTGCTGGTTGTACCTAGAGAAGGCACAACATTCCCACTCATGAGGATGCACCTGTAGAGGCCGCCCTGAGGCCATAAAAAGATTTGATACAGTTATAATACAAGGACTAGACCTGAAAATATTTTAAGATGTGGACATTAATATATACTGCTTAGGCAGAGACCCTAAAAGAAATGATTGAATCACTGAGGGCTGTTCCCAAGCCAGCCATGCTGCCTAATAACCAGGCCTTGCTTCACCAGACTACCAGAGTGAGAGAAAGGGGCTTTTTTTTCTCAGTAGTAGTACCCGGGGCACAGGAAAGCAGTATAGAGATGGTCCTTGGTTTATGAATCTGCTTCTATGTATGAATTCTCACTTAGATTTTCTGTATAAGAAAAATTTGATCTTGATGCAGTAGCTTTCCAAAAATGTTAGTGTCTTGAGACAGAACATGAGATGTTTTGAAAAGTAATAGAGAAGCAGAGACACTTCCAAAGTCAAGTTTAGAAGCAGAATGATCCTGAACCAAGGCCTGTATCCAAACACCTCTGAATTTCTATATGAGCACCTGGCATAGCTAGGTTTTAGTCTATAACTCAACTTCTAGGCTGTATAACAAACAGTCTTTTTTTAAATAGCCACTGGGCTTCAGAATGAATTAGTACGAAGAGCTAAGTCCCTGCAAATGTATGTACAGATATTGTAATTTGAACTCTTCCAAGTGTGTGTGTGTGTGTGTGTGTGTGTGTGTGTGTGTGACCTCCATGACTATAATTTTTGCATCAGTGGCCCACAAACTACAACATGGAGGGCTATATACCACTGAAGAGATTCTCTGACATTTATCAGCATTGCTGCCCTTGTCCCAGGGAAGGATCAGGCCCCCAGCTTTACAGTCTGTGAGAGCGCCTACAATATTTTGCTACCATAGCAAATTGTCATAGTTTTTTTATACAGATTTTTCTTATGGTTCCCCCATGTATATGCCTAGAAATTAACTCTTCTAAAAAATCATACTTTTGCCATGCCTCTGAAACATTTCAGAGAAACAAGAATGATATGCTAAATTCTTAAATTTAATATTATTTTTGTCTTCCAATTATGTAGGTCAGCTAGTATAATTTCTAGTTGCCCTATATAATTAATAATCTTATCTAAAATTCTGATCATTTCTCCCTTCAGCCATATATAATCTCTTTTTCCTTCAAAATACTACTACTATTACTTCTAATAATACTGCTACTATATTTTCCTTCAGTTCATTCATTCCCTCAGTTGAACCTTCCTACATAGGAAAATACTAGAAACTCTGACCCTGAATGCAATCAGATTGTTAAAAAGTCCAGAATAAAAATTAAAGGGAGAACCAAATTTCATAGTCAAGGCACCTTATCAGAAAGAAGCTTGCTATGAACCTACTCCCTTCTTACACCAGGACAATTATATATATAATCATCCTGGTGTAAGAAGGGAGTAGGTTCCCATGGATATATATCTATGACCTTCAATTCATTCCAAATGACATAGAAGCAAATGCAAAAAAACCCTAATTTTTAGTTAAGCATGACCTGCACCATTTAGAGCAAATATGAGGAAAAGTATAAACTGTTGGAAAGATGTTTAAAACAACAGGGAGAGGATGCTAACTAGTAGGCAGCCTCCACACTGAAACACCTTGTGCCCCAGGTAACCACATCAGCATCTACACATGTGTTGCTGTGCAGTACAGAACACCGTTGCAGGATAGTATTTGTATTTACAAGTACTAACCTACGGCAGTGTTTATTAGTTTCCTGCAGCCGCATGTGTAGACATAGAGACTTTACTGCAGAGCTAATTAGGCAGCTTCACAGTAGACATCTTGTGTAGATGCACCCGCTGTCTAAGTATCTAAGCAAATGTGTTTCTAACTGACTCTTAACTTCCAAGGATGAATTTCCACACCTGTCTAGATAATCTGTTCCAGTGCTTGGAATTTCTATTTTTCTTTTTGTTCCAAATTGGAACCAAACAAGAACCCCCTGACATGTTCTATAAAATAAAACTTTAAAAATGAATTTCAGATCTATTAAAAAGTGACATTTTAAGAAGGAAGATAGAGTTGGCTATGTTAATTTACACCTTATTATAATAGCTGTATAATGAGGGGCTACTGATTAGAGAGAGAGAGCACTTTTGGGTATGGTAATGGTGAATTTATACCTTTTTTCTGCTAGGTAGACCTTAGCTTATTAAAAACAATTAGGATTTTTTTTCCTCAACTCCAAAATATAAAACAAAGAACAATGATGGCATCAAGGGTAAAACCTTGCTTCTCACCCCTGCTCTATAGAAATTATACACAAAAGAGCTTTTCAAATTTATCCAGGCTCTTAAAAACATTCCACCACAAAAATATTTAGCAATGAGTAGTGAATTAAATCAATTGTACTTCCCTGTGACATTGATGAAGTTATTGTGTGCTGTGTTTTACTGACAAACACATCATTAGTGTACATACATTTAAGCTGATTATTTCATTCATCACAGGGGACATTAGGGTTAGAACTATATAAAAGCCCAAATCACACTCGATGTTTCCCAGATACCAAGCTTTGTGTGGTCTAATCAAGATTTCATCAAATGTTTTATTAAACTCAGTCACGCGAGCTTTGCTGAAGCCAGATGATCTCTTATTATCAACTAGCAGTAAATTACATTAATTTTTGGACTGAATTTCAAAGAAACTCTTCCTAAAATACTTGGAAAGGAGAAGGGGGTCAAACTCATAAAAATACAACATTGCTGTCATGTTTTTCCTTAGAAATATAACAATAAGCAAAGGAAATCAGGGGGAAAATGTTACCAATCACAAAAAAATCATAGAGGTTATGATCCTGGGGAAATAAACTACAATCACTAATGACAAGCAGCAGTTTGCTTTGATGTGCTGAAGGAACTGGTTATACATTAAATTACAGGGCATAAATATGATGTGAGTACTCTTCACTTATATTATGACTACTGACCATTTAATTACAAGGTAATTAATATGCAGTGCCTGTTTGCCAGTGGTAGGGTAAACTGCATATCATTAAAGGGCACATACATGGTTTCTTACATTCCCTACATTATAGGTCACATTTATTTTGTATCTATTTCTTGTAAATTATATAGTATGAAGGATAGAAATTATCATGCTTAAGAGCATAAGACAACCCCTAACCAATTGAAAGTACCTTCTATATACATGTTATTCCAAAAGTGATTGTTTCCTTCCTGCCTTCTTTTCTACCTTTTCTGTAGCTTTCTTCTGAAGTATCTGCAGTTAACCACAATTATGAGAAGAGGCCACAGTAAAATCTAGGTACTTTGCAGGGGGTCACAACCCCCTCAGCCCCCCTTGCAAAGTAACTAGGGGGTACACAGAGCTGCAGCAAACAGCTGCATGGGTGGAGCCAGGGGCTGTGTGGCAATGTGGTTGCATCACCCTCTTCTGCTGCAACAGACTCAGGTCAGGGGGAGCCCCTAACCTGTTCCTGCCATACCCTGTATGAGGTCTGCAGGAAGCAGTGGTATGGAGTGCTGGGCTTGGCTGTGGATATAAGCAGCAGTGGACAAGTGTCTTCTTCCTGAATCTGCTCTCTGCTGCTCTCCCACTATGATCCTTAAAGTCCAGAAGCAGGTGCTGGAAGGAGGAACCCTCCTCCCACTTTCACTGGAAAGAGGAACCCTTCTTCACTGTCCCAGCTCGTGCAAGCACAGGGGAAGACCAAGAGGTAATCCTGCTTACTCCAGCTGCAGGTTGCAGGGAGCAGCCGTGTGGGGAACCAGGCTTGGTGAGGGATAATGGTTGCAGAGTGCAGGTTCCCCATTCCAGCACTGCTTCCAGTCTTCAGGAAATACATGGGGGTAGCAGTCAGGAAGCAAACCTGGAAATAGGAACCTGTATGCTGCTGTCTGTGTCTCCAGCTAAGTCCAGGTCCTCGTGCAGCTTCTCCCTACAGTCCAAAGCTGGAGTGGAGCAGGAGCAGCTCTAGGGGTCTTTCTGCCTCAGGTCAGCTGGAGACAGCAGCAGTGGTATCAAGAATGTCTCCCCTTCCCTTCATGCACCTGCTCTCTGCCTGGCTATCTGGTGTCCTCTGTCAGTGCAGGGGTTCCAACCATGCCTCATTCCTATCATTCTGTGGCCTGAGGGATGGTGTGCCACACCTCTTCATGTTCTGCCACTTTTACGGGGTGGAGAGGCTTGCATGTGCCAATAACCCTAAGAGCAACACCATTGGGAGTCTTGTACTCCTGGTAGGGTCACTGTTAAGATAAGAAAGCAAAAGGGTGAGAATCCCCAGGAAAACAGGTGAACTCTGATGTACTTACCTCAGGAGATAGGATGATTACCACCAGCACGCATGGCAGGAAGCCACGTTTCTGGAGTGTGTGTGGCAGTAAGCCACGTTTCTGGAGTGAGTGTTTGCTCTGGGGTACCCAGGATGCACTGCACCAAATAATTCTGACCCAGGAGAGGGGTAGCCTAGGGGAGAACCCAGCACCTGGAAACTGGAGAGACAGGGGAGCTCCCCTCCCAAATCTGATTAGCTGAGAGTAAGGCAGGATCCAAGCACTGGGGAGAGGGTGAACAGAGTTTGGAGGATCCCTGCAAAAATAATTGTTGCTGTGGGAGTTTGCTGCTGCAGGAGTTCAGAGTGACAGGACTCAGTTGAGTAGGAGCCTGTCTCTCAAAGTAGGTGAAGGAGAGGAGAACAGGGAACAAGAGGTGGAGAGCTCAGCCCTCCCAAAGCGCTGGGCTATTCATTAAGGACTGCACTCCAGTCTGGAGGTACAGTAGTCCAGTGGGGCAGGGGGTCATATGAAATATCTATTGGTTCCATTCTGGGGTAATGTCCAGCCAATAGAGAATTTATTTACTTTGTCATAATCTAGGGCCTCTTCCTGGGGCATTGCTTGGTAGGCTGCTTGGCCCTGTCCCACCAACAGCACCCTCAAGTTGCTGGCCCATTTGTTTCTTTCTAGTCCTGCAGCCACTGCCACCCTTTCAAAAAGTTCCCAAGAAGGCCTCAGGGTCATCTTATTTAGTCATTTTAGGGACCCTAAAATCCACTATATGTCGCTGGGCCCATTCTTGCTGCTGGGCAGTTTTTTGGTTTGAAACTATTTGGCGGGCTTCCTATTGCTGCTGGTGTTGCAGTATTTGAGCCATTAAGCTCAGCATTTGCTGCAGCGCCTCTGCTCCACCCATGGTCCTGGACTGTAGATCCATTCTCCCTTCAGGACTTAGGCCACTGTTGGATTTCCCAGCCAATGCACCAAGATATTGAGGATAAATGCTATATGGCTGGGGTCCATGGCACACTGACATCTTTTCGCCTGTTAATGGGTAAGGAGGTACAAATATTAAACCCTCCACCCCCTGATATTATATTCTCACCTGCCATGTCTTTGATGTTTCTGATTAGAATCAGTGGGAAGTTCTTGCTAAGGAAAAGGAAAAAAAAACACCACTTTGGACCACCTGGCTGGATGGAATTTATGGGGCTCCTACTTCCCCTACACGCCAACCTGACCATACCTGGGTTAATAAATCACAAAAGAAAATTAAAGCATGGTCATTTCCAGAGTGATTTCTTCCCCAGACGAGGCTGTCCCAATCCCAGCCCCTGTGAACTTTAAGGGGGTCTATATCATAGCTCAACAACTGGCTTCAATCAGGACGAACTGCCCAGTCTAATTGTATAATGCCAAAAACAGAATAGGGAAAAAACCCCCAACTCCCTCAGATTAAGGAAGTACCAAAAAAAAAAAAGAAAAGAAATGAACCCTCCCCCCCACCCCCCTTACTACTGTACGTCCAGGATGCAATGAGCAATCCTTAATGAATAGTCTCATCCTTCAGGAGGGCTGAGCTCTGTGGCTCTTCCCTGTTTCCCTCTCTCTCACCTACTTTCGGAACCTGGTTCCTGCTCAACCAGATCTCACCATTTTAAACACCCACAGCAGCACTTCCTTTGACAGGGATCCTCCAACCTCTGTTCACCCTCTCCCTGGCACTTGGATCCTGCCTTACTCTCAGCTGATCAGCATCAGTAGGGGATCTTTCCTACATCTCAGCTTTCAGGCGCCGGGTTCTCCTGTGGGCTGCCCCTCTCCAGGGCCAGAAGTACTCAGTGTGGCACATCCTAGGCCAGTCTGGATCAAACACTCACTCCAGAAATGGCAGGAAGTCACATATGCACTGGCAGTGATCCTTCAATCTCCTGAATTAAGTACATGGGGGTTCACCCTGTTTTCCAGGGAATCTCCCCTTTTGATTTCTTATTTTGACAGTCACCCATGGTGGTAAGGTTAAAAGTGATACGGTTAAAAGTGAGGTATCAGATGAAGAACAGTTCAACATAACATAAAGACCTCAGTGATGGAGCAGATGGATGAAGAAGGTATACATCTTAACAGCTGCAAAGGTGGATGAAGGCTGCAGTGGAAGAATAACCCCAGTTGTCTTGGATCTCCTTACCACTGGACACAGGTTTCTCCTCTGCCAAGATCCATGTCCTAGCCAATGCACAATGGCCTCCTCATTTAAAACAAGTGACATGCAGGCTTCTCCCACTGTATCCAACATCTACCCCAATACCCAAAAACCACTCCAAAGTCCCATGGTGATGGATGAGTAGCAATGGGGACAGACAACATGATTGCCAGGAGTCCCTAATATTTTTGTGGCTCTCGGATCAGCCTTCTTAGCCATCAATGGACTCATTTACAACCTTTTACTTGAGCCATGAAAGTGACCATCCTCAACTGTGAGAAATTGCCTCTGACAGTCATCGCCTCTGCCACACGCCCTAGTAAATCCTGGATCTGCCCATGCCCAGGACTGCTGAAGTACTCCAATGGTTTGCTCTGGCTTTATTTCCCAAGGTATAGTTACTCCAGTCCACTGCAAGGGGCCAAGGGCAAGTTGCAGCTAAATGAAGATCAGCACCCTTTGAGGTAAAAGGCCAGGAAATAATTCAGTGCATGTTCCTTAATTTGGCAACCTATTCCAGATTAGGTGGACTGTGAATCCTCTGTGTACAAATGATCCTGGTTCTACTCTACTTGACATGATGATCTAACAATTAAATTTAGAATAACACTGTTTATATATTAAATTTTGCTACAGCCCAGAAGACTTATTTGAATTCAGGAACAGGATGGAATCATTCAATTCCAAATTCCCCATTTCTTATTGTTAAGAGGGTAATTAGCTTTTTAAAGATTAAATTGCAAACACATCAACAAAGTTGTAATCTATATCCACAACCTCAGATACCACCAAATCTGCTCAAAGGAGAATACTTATGATACTCACCTTATCAATTTAAAAATTACCTTTATCCAGCAAGGACCCTCCAGCAGAGAAACATACCGTATCTTGGAACAAGCTATCCAAAAACCCACACCCCTGGTTCTTATATACACTCATCCCTGGCTTTCAAACAACCTCCAAACCTCCCCCAATACATCATCAGAAGTAAAATTTCTTTCTGGTCAGTAGACACATGAAACACAACCCTGCTTTAAGAATCAATGCCAAACCTGTCAACACTTCTTTGTTGCTACCACAATCAAGGCAACGAACAATGAAACCATTAAAATTCATAGATCCTACATATCTATCACAGAATGTGATATAGCTCATCCAATGCACCAAATGGCCTCATGGAAACTATGTGGGTGAAACTAAACAATTACTATGTGCCAGAATGAATTCTTAGAGAAAAAATGATAAAGGACAGAAATGCACAATCACCAGTAGAAGAACACTTTTCAGAACAGAACCACTCGCTTTTTGACCTCACAGTCCTTGTACTCAAAGGAAATCTACAAAATGCCTTCATCATAGGGGCCTGGGAGCAAAACTTCATAACCTTACTGAACATTAAAAACTTGACTAAACACTGACAAAAACTTATGACTCCTTACAGTATACCTGCTTTCTCAGCTAACCTTTTTATATTTCACAGATAATAAGGATCCTTTTCCCTTTTGAATGGTTGTGTCCTTTGCATGGTTATCTATTCAACTTCATGTCTCTTGTTTGAAAGCTATTTATGACAATTTCTCTCTATTTTACAGCCTTCCTGATGTATCAAAATTGAAATACCTATTATAATTAGTGATAGCAGGGATCCTGGTTTTCTCTGATTTTAAAAAAATCCCCAATTTTTGCTTAAAAAAGTGACCCCAAATCCACATTTTTCTGTGATTAAAATGAAACATCGCTATATATATATACACTTTCCAGAAGCATTTTTATAGACTATA
>NW_005842492.1:101880-104507 GCF_000455745.1 Alligator sinensis | reverse complement strand
ATAGAGAGAGAGAGAGAGAGAGAGAGAGAGAGAGTTGGTGTTTCATCCAAATCATGGGAAAATGTGGATTTGGGGTTACTTTTTTAACTAAAAATTGGGGATTTTTTTAAATCAGAGAAAACCACGATCCCGGGTGATAATAAGTGATATATACATATTTACATTTCTCCCGATATATTTCAATAGGCAAAAGTTTCAAGCCATGTACAGAGAGGTTATTAGCCATGTTAGTCTTAAGTTAGGCTGAAGGCAGGGTAGAGAAGCATTTTATAGACTAGCTGAATCAGATATGCATATGCTTGCGTGAGTAAGAGCTCATTAATCAGATTTATAGAGATCACTTTACGTATAAACTGCAATAAACCTGCTTCTAGGATCTACTTCAGGAAAGGAGAATGTTTCCCATTTCTGGTCTCTCTCTGAAAAAAACAATGTCTAATAGTCATGGCTGAAATATTTCACATATGATTAATTATGGAGTTCTCTTTACCTGACGAGTTATTGTAATAAGTAGTCCATATGTTCCATGTGTAGAATTTTCAGTCTTTAAAGTACTGTACTTTGAGATAACTGGAAAGTGTAAAGCCCTTTATTATTTTACAACTTAAGTAAAATCACCCTGTGTAGAAGTGCTTTATAATTATTTTTTAATCTAACTATTTCAGTAAGTTGTTTCAATTCAGACTGCTATAACCCTAACAAAAATATTTTCCTTGGGAAACACAACACAGACAAATTAGTAAAGTTTTGAGGATTTGACCATTTTTGTATGATCACTTCTTTGTTTGTGCAGTATTGTTTTGAAGGCTTTTATTTCTACATCATATATTTTAGATTTTTCTCATTTACATGGACATTTTTTTCTTTCCTGAAAGCTTCACCAGGAAGAAAATCAGAATGATTCAGGACAGAACTCAAAAAGTAATGATTTCATAATGACTTCCTAAAATGAAGGTGGCATGTAAAAAGGAATGGTTCTAGGGATGCCAATTCTGAGGTTAAGCTTTGTGTATGTAAAGCTTGGAGCCCCATTTGAATTGATTCCAATGCAATCTGAAGTACTGCAGATGCTGCACATGCTTAGCTCAATAACATACAAACTATACTGATTAAGATAATTTTATTCACTTTAATTCTTTTTTCCCTGTGCTGATTGACAATACATTATCCTCTCTTTTGTAATTTATAAAACCTTTCTGTGTTGATGAGACAGTTTTAATCACCCCCTTGCTGGAGGTCACAGAAAATGTGACAGGAAAATGTGTGGGTTTTAGATGGCTGACAGTAAAATAAAATTTTGAAAGGATTACTTTAAAAAATAAATTTGTTGGTTGAGACTTATAACCAACTCTACTTTTTCCTGATAAAAATGTCAATTGAGGCAGTGATTGGCCCAAATTCAGAGGCCACTGAGAAGAAACCTATTTCTGCAAAGTGTTGGATATGAAGGAATATTACCAACATCCCCTTTCCCAGATACAAAGTAGTTTCAGAGTGACTACAGAGAGATTATTTCTGCCCCGTGGCTGAAATACTCATCAGTTAACATTGATGCAAACCTTGCTGCAGAGAGTAAAACCAGAGCACTTTCTCTGGTACATAGCTTGGCAGTCCTTCCAAATGTAGCTGTTTCCCTCCTTTCAGTAAGAATCTCTACATCCAGTGAGTTTGGGGCTGTCTTTGCCCTCCAAAACTGTTTAAGAATCACGAAAAATGTGAAACTCCAATTAGCAGGGGTTTAGGTTGTAGCCGTGTTGGTCTAAGGATATAGGCAGACAAGGTTCCTTGGGTGAATTTGATATCTTTTATTAGACCAACCCAAATGGTTGGAGAATAGTTATTAAGCAAGCTTTCGGGTTCAAAAACCCTTCGTCAGGCTCAGGAAGCTGCAGCAGTTGGTGTGTGCTCTTCCTGGATGGAATGAAAAGTAAACAAGCCAGGGGCTGGGCTGGGCTGAGGAGTCAGTTGCCAGGCAGATTATAATGTATCAAAAATCCAATGTCTATGTTTAGTCCCTGATCTCTAGTATCCAGCAGGTTGATGAAATGGAGCTCATAGGCTCGTCTCTGGGCTGTGTTGTGTAAATTTCCCTTGAGGATCAGGACTGAGAGATTGGAGAGAGAGTGGCCCTCCTGTGAGAAATGTGCCCCCACTGGTAAATGGGTGTTTCTGTCTTTGATGGATTTCCGGTGTGCGTTCATTCTGGTGCGCAGTTGTTGTCTGGTCTCTCCTACATATCTTCCATCAGGGCATTTGGTGCATTGGATGAGGTATACTACATTCCTGGAGGTGCAGCTGTAAGATCCTGGGATGCTGATGGCTCTGTTGTGGGGTGTAGTAATAGTGGGGGTGGTGGAGATGTGGGGGCAGGTTTTGCATTTCTTGTCCTGGCACGGTCTGGATCCTTTTGGTGTGTTCTGGGGTTGAGGAAGTTTGCACTCCCCAGCCCAACCCAGCCCCTGGCTTCTTTACTTTTCATTCCATCCAGGAAGAGCACACACCAACTGCTGCAGCTTCCTGAGCCTGACGAAGGGTTTTTGAACCCGAAAGCTTGCTTAATAACTATTCTCCAACCATTTGGGTTGGTCTAATAAAAGATATCAAATTCACCCAAGGAAACTTGTCTG
>NW_005842492.1:97921-100808 GCF_000455745.1 Alligator sinensis | reverse complement strand
TTTTTTTTTTTTTTTTTAAGGCACACGTACATGTGTCCCCTTGTCCCCTCTCTCCCTCTCCCTCCCATCAGTATCTTTACTCTGTATGGGCCATGTGTTTTATAATCATAATCAGTGTTGGCTTCATTTAGTCAACTTTATAGCTGGTTTCCATTATTGGGCACATACTGCTTTTGGCAACAGTGTAATGATAGACAATGTATTTAGTGAGGTTTCCTTGTATGCAAATGTAAGTTAAGGAGATTCACCCCCATGTTGATTGAGGGGAATAAACCTGGTCTTGTATTTGAGTATTTATGGAAGAAGTATTTTCTCTCTTTAACATGCAGTTGTAACAATGATTAAACACCCAGTATTATTTTCCTTCAGTTCATGTCTATGCTTAAAGTGACCTTTTATCATAGATGAGACACAAAATGCTCTCGTGATTCAAATGAAAGACTATAAATCATTTGGTGGGTGAAGCCATACAGACCTTTCCTGTAGCATAATGGCATTCATTTTAAGTACAGCTTACATATATCCCGTGGCAGTCTTAAGTTTACTTTTGGTTTTAGATTGCTCATTGAGGGGAGTATGTTTTCTCTCCCATCTTATCCCTTCTTTTTCATGTTCTCTTTCTGCCTTCATAGTGGGAAAGCAGGTTTCTCTCAGATGAAGGAAGATGTAATGGAGGGAGTGCTACAAGACCTCAAGAACTTTGGAAATGTAAGACTTTCTGATCAACATCTACAGTACTATTAAATCCTCTTAAATTCTGTGAATGCTCAGATGGATACAAGGGTGTAGGTTGTAGCCGTGTTGGTCTAAGGACATAGGCAGACAAGGTTCCTTGGGTGAATTTGATATCTTTTATTAGACCAACCCAAATGGTTGGAGAATAGTTATTAAGCAAGCTTTCGGGTTCAAAAACCCTTCGTCAGGCTCAGGAAGCTGCAGCAGTTGGTGTGTGCTCTTCCTGGATGGAATGAAAAGTAAACAAGCCCGGGGCTGGGCTGGGCTGGGGAGTCAGTTGCCAGGCAGATTGTAATGTATCAAAAATCCAATGTCTATGTTTAGTCCCTCTAGAGATCAGGGACTAAACATAGACATTGGATTTTTGATACATTATAATCTAATCTGCCTGGCAACTGACTCCCCAGCCCAGCCCAGCCCAGCCCCTGGCTTGTTTACTTTTCATTCCATCCAGGAAGAGCACACACCAACTGCTGCAGCTTCCTGAGCCTGACGAAGGGTTTTTGAACCCGAAAGCTTGCTTAATAACTATTCTCCAACCATTTGGGTTGGTCTAATAAAAGATATCAAATTCACCCAAGGAACCTTGTCTGCCAAACTCCAATTAGAGCACACAACATGGACCTTGGCCCAACTTCTTCCTGCATGTAAATAGTGCTACCCTCTTCTTACTTTAGAACTTTTGATTTTACTTCTTAAAGGAGACGATCAGAACCCAGATTAAAAGATCTTCAGCTGAAAGGTGTGATTATTGGTGAGCTTCAGCCTTGCAAAATGGCCAAAAACTTCACTTAACAGGCTGCTTTAAACTGATTTAATGTTCTTTGAATTGCCGGGGCTTCAAAAAGCAGCCAGGCTATGTGAGCCAACCTGGCCCAAAGTTCTTTTAAAAAGAACTATGGATATCTGCCTAATTACTACAGAAAAGAGAGAGTGAGTGCTTCTTCTCTGGAGCAATTTAAAGTCTGTACAATAAGCAGCAGAGTGTATTGTTTAAAGCTTGTCATACATTCCAATTATACTTACTGTAAACCGGTTCATGCTTTAATATTTTGTTGTACTTGTTTGCTTGCCTATTTCACTCTTATGGCAAGTTTATTTCACAACATGCGTTTTGTTACATCACATCCTTCTCATTTAAATTAGGACAGATATCTACATGGTTGGCTAAACTTATTAAGGAGATTTATTGTCATCATCCTGAACGGAAATGTTCTGAACATAGTCTAGCCTAGAATCTTGAACTTTTTTTCTCCTGTCTGATTTAATCCTTTTCCAATCTACTCCTTTCAATTTTGATCAGATAGAAATTCTTTTCAGTAAGGTTTATAGATAGTAGAATTTTAAGCAAAATAAATGGAAATATTAGTACTAATGAGATGAAAGTAAAGGAATGGTTTATATTCATTCTGGGAAATTATAGTTTAACAGTTTACATGAGATGCTTCAAAGGAAACAAAAAGGTTTCTTTGGTTTTATTAAATGATCTCTTTATTCTTAGTCATAAAAATATAATGAAGTATAAAATATTGCCATTTCTCCCCAGATCCAAAGAGGAGGATTAAAAATGACCTGTTCTTCTCCCAACCTAAGCCAAATGCTAGAAACAGTCTTTGGTTCTTGCATTCCTTGGGCTCCTAATTTTTCCAGTCTGATAAAGTGGACTTCAAAATAGCATAATGGATATACACTTGGCCAGTGTGAATAGGGAAGTATTTGATTTGAATTCAGATTCAGGTGATTCAGAAGACAGTGATTCAATTTAGTGATTCAAATCACTGTCCCCATTTGATTTGGATGAATCAGAATTGGAGATTCTGTGTTGATTCGGCGCTGATTCGGAGATTCAGATCGGCTGGGGAGAGGCAGGCACAGCCGGGTGGCTGCAGGTTCTCCCATGACTCCTCTGGATGTGTCTGCCTCTCCCTGGGTGTCAGGTGATTCAGAAGACAGTGATTCAATTTAGTGATTCAAATCACTGTCCCCATTTGATTTGGATGAATCAGAATTGGAGATTCTGTGTTGATTCGGCGCTGATTCGGAGATTCAGATCGGCTGGGGAGAGGCAGGCACAGCCGGGTGGCTGCAGGTTCTCCCATGACTCCTCTGGATGTGTCTGCCTCTCCCTGGGTGGGAGGAGCCATGGAAGAAG
>NW_005842492.1:86857-97884 GCF_000455745.1 Alligator sinensis | reverse complement strand
GGCGCCCCCCCCCCCCCCCCAGCTGGGCAAAGAGCAGCAGGGCATAGCCCCCACTCCCAGCACTCACATCCTGTGCCCCGCCCTGCCCTGGCTTCTGCCACCTATCCAGAGTGCAGCCCGGGTCAGCCCACCCCATGCAGATCTGGGGGCACACGCCTGCTCCCATTCTGTCCCAGACTGGTGGCACGCGGCACCACATGGTGGTGCACAGTGTCAGAAGCCCCCTTCCCCGAGTTTGATGCCTGCCCACCCTGGCTGGGCAACTTGTCCCAGCCCCAGCCTCAATCCCTCCCTCACTGTGGGGGCATTTATCTGCCCCCACCATGTCCCTTCCTGCACCCCTCTGCCCACCACAACAGACTTACCAGCTGGAGGCAGTTGTTTCCAGCGTGGTCAAGGACTGCTGCCTGCTTAGTCTATGGCCAAATCTCTGAGGCGGCCAAATCTTTTCCAAATTGATTTAGAGATTCCCCTGAATTGAATTGGCTATTGAAGGTTTGCACAACTCTAATATATAGGCGACCCTTGCCATTCATGCCGGATACATTCCCACAATCCCCACAAATGGTGAAATCCATGAATAGGGCACTGCATTCATGAACGCAGTCTGCTTTCACGAATGCAATGCCCCCAGGCAGCTGGGTGAGGGGGGCACAGCTCCATCAGCAATGGTGGGAGCATGGTGGTGATAGCAGGAGTGCACCAGGAGTGGCAGCAGTCCAGCAGCAGCAAGTGCAGAGCTCCCGAGGAGCTCCAGTAAGTGTTTAAAGTGTATTTAAAATGCAGATTCGGCAGTTGTGAATATTTGAAACTGTGAATGCTGAACCCACAAATAATTAAGGTTTCCTATACACTGTTATTGAAGCCTGTCTATGCATTTTACATTGTATGATGGCTGTTTTGTTTTGTTTTTTTTAAAAGAGAGAGAAGTGAAGTGATTCTGGATGCAGGGACTGCAATCTAATGTTCTCTTCCCTGGGGAGTGTCACAGTCACTGATACTAGAGCATGCTCCATTGTATTTGCTCTCCATATGAAGCCCTCCCCAATTGTGATTTCATAGATATTGCAGAAATCATGAAATCCAGCATTCTCTGCAAAGTCGGGTAATGCCTGTGAAATCTGTGGGGGGAAAAAAAAAACATTCTGTATATAAAATGCTGGCTCCACAGAGGGAGCTGGCAGTCTTCATGGCTCAGTGGCCTGACTGCATAGCCCACTGGGAGTGAAGGGTGGAGTGGGGCTGCTTGCATGAAGGGGAGCCCAAGATTGCTGCCACTACTGCCCCTTGCTGATTGGCTAAGGGAGCTGCCCGTTGTGTGGTCCTGCCCCTGTCCACCAATCAGCAGTGAGGGGTGGGGCCACTAGGGCCCCTTGTTCAATCAGAGTCATGGGGAGCTCCCACTGTGACCATCCCATGAAAACGGCAGCGAACTCCACGATCTCCCCATGAAATCAGCTGACTGCCTCCTCAAGTTGGGTAGTACCCTACTTATAACTCTTGGGCATCTAAATGTGTGAGCTGGGTTGAAGGGGTGGCATTTTAATTAGAGAAGCTTTTGGGAGCCACTAGTTTCAGCACCTAAATGCATTTCACACAGACAGATCCAGAGCCTGCACCTCTGACTTTACAGCAAAGTGCCCTAAACCCTGAACCACAAGTTAGACATTATATAGAGACTTCTCTAGGCCTCCTCTAGAAGCTGACTCACTGCTCGTTGCATTTGCTATTCTTCAGATAAAATGGATGGAAGGCAGTGGGAAAGTTTCTGTTCCATTGGGATCAAGGACCCAGGGCCTTATCACATCAAAGGAGTATTCATTTCATTAAAACATACTACTGCTTTGGGTTATTTGTTTCCTTCTGCCCTTCTCTTGGATGCCTTTAGTCTTAGTCAAGTGTTCTAACCCAGGGACTGGCAACTTACAGCCAGCCAAGCCTTTCTATGTAGTCAGTGGTGCCAGAGGGTTTGGGCAGTATTTCTACAGTAAGGGCTTTGGCTCTTTTTCGTTATGGGAATACCTGGCTATGCAGCCATAGTGCTGTTTAATGAGCATGCCCAGTGTGTGTGGGGGCTCACTTTCATGTCTGAAGCTGAATTGCAAACTGTGCATAAGTGCCAAAAGTTACAGTTACACATCTGTGTATGTGCCATGAAAATATAGAACATAAACTAGTAATTAGCTTTTAAGCCCCTGAGCAGGAGTTCAAACACACCTTTGTGCTTAGCACTTCCTATAGGCTGTCTGTAGAGGCTTCTTGGTTTTCTTCATTATCCTTTGGAGGCACCAATCACTCCCCATTCTCTGTATAGAGTATCTAGATGCTTAAATTGGACTACATTGTGGCTTCCCATTGCCTCTATAGAAATAATACATGCCTAAGCCTAGTGAAATTGGATCATTTACCCAAGGTATCTACATTTTAGGTACTGGGCTACCTAAATGAGACCTGACTGGATCTGGACCTTAGTCATTTTCTTTAGTGAAAGTAAAATCAGGACCTATATTCAGTATTTCCTTATGAAGTTTTGAGTTTTAAAAGCATCCAGTCACTGAGTATATTCACCCCTTACCCTGATGTGTGTATGAAGGACCTCCACTTAAGACTAAGCAGAATCAGTACGTTGATATGAATGTTTCTCCCAGACAACATCTGTTATGGTCCTTAACAATATTTGTGATTCCTGAAGTGGCTCCTTTGTGTGGTGGGATAAGAACCATTAAAGATTTATTTTACTTCATCTGCTTTCATTCTTTTGTGTTTAGCTTCCTGCCTGTTACAAATACTGTCTACTGTGACAAAGAAAACCTTTCCTATTGGTTTCTGCCAATTGACTTGTACAAACATGTTAGATCAGGGGTTGACAATGTTTTTAGGCAGAGTGCCAAAAACACCCGCAACCTCTGCTTGAAAGATGTTGACATGCCAGGGGTGGATGGCAGGGGAGCTGTGAGGGGCCCAATCCTTGTTGTGGCAGTACAGCCTGGGCCCCTTCCCTGCCATCCGCCCTGAGGCATACTTCCACCCACCACTGGCAATGAGCCAGGCTGGAGCTCCATAGACCCTGGTAAAGCTTCTTGCAGCCTCCTGCTGTGAGCAGCCTGGGCTCCATGGCAGGTGGCATGGACCTGCCCAGAGTCTGGGCTGGAGGTGGCAGGCAGCCCGGAGATGCAAGTGGCTGCACCAGGGTCCGCAGAGCCCTGGCCTAGCTTGTTGCCAGCAGCGGGTGCACATGTGCCTTGGGGAGGACAGAGGGAAAGGGGTTAGGGCTGTGCTACCACAACAAGTATCTGGCCACTCGTGGCTTCCCCTCCAACAAGCCAGGCTGGGGCTCCACAGACCATGGTGCAGCTGCTTGCAGCTGCCAGAGCTTCCAGGCTGCCTGCCGTAGCTGGCCCCATTTCAGACCAGGCCCCTGCTGCCTGCCATGGATCCTAGGCTGCTCATAGTAGGCAGCAGGGAGGCTGCAGGCAGCTGCACCGGGGTCCGCAGAGCCCCAGCCTGGCTTGTTGCTGGCAGCGGGTGCACATGCATCTTCAGGCAGTTTGCAAGGCAGGTGAGAGAGGCCCGATCCTTGCTCTGGCAGCACAGCCCCAGCCTCTTCACTGCCAATTGCTCTGAGGTACATGTGCCAAGCAAAATGCCTTTGTGTGCCTTTCTCTGGCACATATGCCCGTGGTTGCCAACCACCTGTACTAGACTGTCAAGTATATTGCTTCTTCCCAATCTCCTTCTGCTCCTGAGAATGTATGACTTTTTTCTGTAAACCATAATTCATGTGAAGAGTCTCATAGACAAGACTAATGGTGGGAGAAAAGGACTTCTAGTATACTGATTTGCAGGTGTGGGCCCTAATTTTGCACATGGTGCTGGGGAAATTCTCACCAAATACTCTGGTTCTGATTTAGCAAAAAGTTCCAGCATGTGTGTATATTTAAGCACACAGTCAGGTCTTTAAAATTGATGGAACTAGTGACATGCTTAAGGATATACAGTGCTAAAGTGATTTGCTGCACTGGGGGCTAAATCCTGGAAGTGGTTAAAATGGAAATCCCTTTCTGAAAAAAAAAATCAATTTTAAGTTATTTTTCTATCCCAAGTGAGAACAAAAAAATGAGTTTTCCCACTGAGAACTGGGTTTTCAGAAAAAATAACTTGGGCACTCAGTCTCTTCAACTCCAGGCTTCTCACCTACCCAGCTGCTAAGAAGCAGTGAGGCTTGTGAAACAGGCAAACAACAGAGACACTTGGTCTTTCCTCCTATTCCCTATTTATCTTACTTGGTTCTGGATCTCCGGCTGTCTACCAGAAAAGTCTTTGTCAATTTTACTATGTCCTTGAATGCAGAAAGCCAAAACAACAAGTTCCTTTCAGATGGAGATCCAGGGAGCCTGCACTGGAAATTAGAGCTGATATGCCTCCTGGGTGGGTGCCCAGGCAGGCATCTCCCTGGGGCTCTGCTTAAAGGGTGATACTCAAGGGCACCTTTAGCATTGTCTTTCAGTGGGAATGGAGGGCTGCTGTTGTTATTATTTTTTTAATGTAATGTATTTGTTCGGGAAGCGGGGGATTAATGCATTTTAGGGGACAGTCACAGGTACTGTGTAGTAGAGGAGCAGTGAGGCCTGAGAGAGATATTGAGGGTGTAGGGGGTAGGGAATGGGAGTGGGTAGTTAGGCAGGATGGATGGAGAGGAGTGAGAAAAGGCTTGATGTGAACAGAGGTTGGAAAGCAGGGTTGGGATGGACTGGGAGGTTTGCTTTTCTGGGTAACAGGCAGGGGAGTGGGAGTGGGTGGGGTGCAGTAGAATTGTAAAGTTTTAGGATGTTGATTGGAGACTTTATTATAGTTTCTTATCTTTTAGGTTTTGTCTGTTACTGTAAGCTTCTCTGAGCCTTTCTGGATAGGGCAGAATATAAACATACCTCTACCACTACTGCTGCTAATACTACTACTAAATATTATTAACATTATATTAATAATATATTATATTCCCACCTCTGCTTCCCAAAATAATAATAGCAACTATGACAATGATAATAATAGTAATAATGACAATTAGTAGTAGTAGTACTAGTATTTCCCCACAGAAAGTAACATTCAGTTAAACTGGAAAAAAAAAAACCTATTTCTAAATGGAGCCCATTCCATCAGAAACTTATTCCAACGGAAAATTCTTTATCACTCCTCCTAAGTACATGTGTGCATTGGTTAATAACCTCTTGGCACATCTGTTCTTTAATTCCATGAAGAATTTGCTTTTGATAACTGGTTGTTCCTGATACCATGGTAATCATACTTTCAAATCCCTTGTAATTATAAAAATATAATCTAAGTTTGGTAATGTGATTCCTTCTGTTTAACAGAAGCATAACTAGGCTGTCAATATCTTTCTTCATTAGATAAAAATAAATCAACGGAAAACAAAACTCACAAAATGTGAATATGGAAATACAGTCCTAGGCAGTTTCAGAAATGAATATAGCACACAGATTTGATTGTTCCTTTGGAAATGGTTGTAGTCTGGCTAGTGACAGAAAAAGTAACTTTGCAAAGCAGTACTTAGGTTGTGCAAAAATCCACTCCTTATGTGTCTTCTGAGTCATGTGTGTCCAGTTTATTGACAGAAACACATTTATCTTCCTGTCAGCACAGCAGAGCCAATATAGTTGCAGATGGGTTCTATTCTGTCTCATCCATCATCAGCAGAATTGCCAGTTAAGTTCTGATTCCAGAATCTCTATTGCTAGGGCTGGGGTTTGAAACAAAAAACAAAACTGAATTTAGGATCCTGGACTGATCTGTAAGTTCTGATAGAAAAAAGAAATCTTTAATTGACTTGAAAACTCATTGAACTAGCTATAGAAATCATAAAGATAGGGTTTATAAGACGAGCAACAGGGGCCATATCCTTTTCCGTTTACTTATGTGATCAATCCCACTGCTGTACATGGAGATACTCATCTGATTAAGACACATTTTGTTGCTTTGAATTGAGGATACCATCGGCTGTGAAGGCAAGGAGGTATACAACTTGAGATAGACTTCTAGGAAATAAATGGGCACTTTGTAATTGCTCATCTCTGTTCAGAAACAAATCTTACAAACTAGCACACACCTCCTGCTCAAACCTCCTAGATCCTCAGTAAACCCAACAAACACTACAGAACTACCCTGTTTCAGTGAATTTGGATTCCTCTGCTCCCATATTAGAGTAAAACGGATTTGTTTCTTAACGAGCCAGGTATATTAGTTTCTAGAACGATAAACTTAAAAGAATAAAAAGCACAGCTTTTTCTGATGGCCCATTTAGTTATGTGTAAAATCATAACCAAGAGAAGAGTGGGAGCTGATGACAAAAAACCTAAAGATTTCATAGATTTCATAGACATTAGGGCTGGAAGGGACCTTGGAAGATCATCGAGTTCAGCCCCCTGCCCCAGGGGCAGGAAGTCGGCTGGGGTCAAAGGATCCCAGCAAGATAAATGTCCAAATGTCTCTTAAAGGAGTCTGGAGTAGGTGCTTGCACCACCTCTGGCAGCAGTCTATTCCAGGCCTTGGGGGCTCAGACAGTAAAGGAGTTCTTCCTTGTGTCCAGCCTGAAATGTTCTTGGAGGAGTTTGTGACCATTCAACCTTGTCATACCTTGGGGCGCTCTGGTGAACAGGCGTTCCTCCATATCCTGATGCACACCCCTTATATACTTATAGGTAGCCACCAGGTATCAGATGTAGGAACACTCACTGTGTACTAGACAAGTTGTTTTCACGTGGTAATGGCCTATGTCCATCAGCAAGTGACGGTGAATATTACAGCTATTCTACTGATCGGTGGTGCATTTTGTGGCTTCAGAGACCAATGTTAGATATGCAGGTCCTGCCACAGTGGTCACAGGTGTACATAGTGTTAGGGGCTACTGTACTGGCAGGTTACTTCAGTCACGTTTGTGTTGTAATTTGAGTAACCATTTCTTGTCATGATGTTGGACTTCATGATTGAGAACGGAGTGCTACTTTGTCCTGCCTCCTGCTAAGGCCTCCCGAAGGTTTGTGTTGATCCCAAAAGCCAGTATGTCCTGCTTGCAGATGTCTTTGAAGCATAATTTTGGGTGCTCTACTCTTCTCTCCCCATCTTCAAGATGTGCCCGTCTTCCATCCTGTAGAGATGGCCAAGACAGTGTAGGCACTGATGTTTAAGTAGTGCAGTGATGGTTGGCAGGTTGGGTTTAGCAATGACTGCTGTGTTGTTAATTCTGTCTTGCCACTTGATGCCAAGGATAGGCTGTAAACAGCCTAGGTGGAAGCTGTTCTAATTCTTTTCTTGATATGCACATGTTGACCATGTCTAACTGCTATACATAAGAACACTGAGGATACAGGCTTCATAAAGTATATTATAATACTGTTATATTCAGTGGTGTAATGATGTAGTTGGGTGCCTGAGGCATTGGGGCAGTGGCAACTTCTGGTTATGTTGCTGACTTTTTTCTAGATGAAGATCTGCATTAGCAAATGTATATTTAAGCATTATTAAAGCAAACTTAACATTTGCTAGAACACCTCTATGTGACAGGTTCTTATGACTAAAGGAGTAATTTATTCCTGGTGATTTCTTTTAAATCTTCAATATAGTTCTATGAGTCCTTTACGGTCACATATTTAAATTGTAACAGGTAAAGTGGGAGAAGGAAAAGAAGAAGGCCCAAAGAGGCATGAAATGTGACAGTAGAGGAGGAAATGAAGGCATTTGGAATTATGAAGGCATTAGAAAGAAGAACAGCTGACACAAAAGATATCAACCAGATTCTTCCTTGTAGGCCCCATATGCCATGCAACATGAAAGATGTTAAGCAAGAACAGTGTAAAGTAATCCCTTGGCCATGTGTGAAACTACACATGGCAAAGTGGTTGTTCCCAGAATCCTATAAGAAAGACTCTCAAGGAGCTTTTGCAGGTCAGGAAGAATATTGACTCTATCTAATGTACCTATTTATCACTCCTGACAGGACTAGTAGCAGGCGGCTCACAATCTGATCTTGAGAATGTAAATTCTTATTTAATTCTGCCTTTCATATATGTAATAGTGAGCAAATGCTATTGACTGTTTGGAAGCAAAATTAGTTCTTGAAGCTTCATTGTGAAGAAGCTATGAGTAAAATAGTTGAAAAACAAAGATGTGATTATTCATTATTAGATTATTAGTGGTTAAAGAAGGCTGACAAAAGAGTGGTGAATGTATTAGCCAAGGAGTTGTGGCATCTCTTCTTCTAGAAATTTGTGGTAGAGGAAGGGGAGCTATGCTCCCTTCTACTTTAGCTAATCAATATGAGAAAAGATTACCATAAATCAGACTACAGTCCTTCTATTTACAAACTCTCTTCCTACTCTGTATCAGGAGATACCCAGCACAGCATTTTCTTTGGGGCCCTGTTGCTTTGTGATGTCATCCCTTTCAGCTTCCCAGTCTGAAATAATATGAAGCTGTTAACTTTCCTTTTGGGTATGCTTCTAAATTCCTCTGTTTCAGCAAATGGTGGGTGGGAAGGATTTCTATTTTACAGGCAGGGTTGAGGTGGGATGGTTAATCATACGGGTTCTGTCACCTTGATTAATATGAGATGTCCTCAGGGGGAGTGAGAAGGAGGAGAAATGATTCTGTTTCGATTGATTCTACTTTGTAAATAACTCCTTTTTTGGGTTGATATCTATGCAGGAGTATTCAGAGCCATGGATGTTGTAGCATTCTCTCATGTCTTTCTAAAATCTAAATAAGAAAATAAATGTACATACATGGAGAACTCTGAGAATAAGAGAAAGAGAATGCATGTTAATGCATATTAGAATCTAATTGTGTAATATACAATCTGAGACCTTGTCTCTATGTCACATTTTTGTTATATATTGTTTTAAGCTGGGATGATAAAAGAGTTCTTGACAGATCAATGGAGGAAGAAAAGTTTATCTTCATCTAACAGATGAGAACCAAAAAAATCCTTGATGCTAGTCAAATGTTCATAAAATGTGGTCAGATATGCCAATGTACTCACTATACCTGATGGTAAATAAATGAGCATGTACACTAGACAAGATGGACAGGTGTACATGCACATTGGAGAAATGTTGCAAAAAATAAAGTTGGATGACTTCTTTTGACAAGAAGGGGATATTTGAATCTTGCAGATTTGACATTCTAACCTCGAAAATTCTGACATTTACTTAAAGTTTATATTGTGTTCCTTTCAATCAAAGACATTTGTGTTCCCTATTGTCCTTACCCTTTCTTTTTTGGTTTATTTTCATGTTCAAATTCCCCTTGTCTTGTCTGTATGGCAGACCGTATTTCTTAACCATTGGAATTGACAGTGTGAGATAAATCCTATTTGAGTTTTGCCTAAGTTGTGCTTACACAGTTGCTTAAGTGAAATTTTTGGCACTTAGTCTGGATTCTAATCACCTTTGCTTAGCTATACCCACCCTGCACTTCCTTTATAAAAGACTTCACTCCAGCTGCTTAAGCTCTGGAGGTGGTTGGTATGCATGTAATGCTATTTAAGTCCTAAAATGTTAGTTGCAGAACTAGCAGACGTGTCTCCCATCTTTTAGCCTAATCTAGTTTAGTGGTTTGAAAACTTGCCCAGAAAGCTGGTCTAACAGAGTCCATTTAGTCCTTTTATGAGAAAGAAGGAAAAGGGCCCCCTATCTGGATAAAACAGAGTGGGAGGCCCCTATCTTAGAGAGGTATAAGGGAAGGGCCTCATTAGTAAGGGGCAGAAATGCTCCAGCAATGGAGCAGAACAGAGCACCTGCCAAAAGCAATGAGAAAAATAGATTCTGATACAGAGTATCTCCTTGTTCTGCCCTTTTCCAGGCATATCACTGTATGACCTCTGAAGCAGGCCAGAAGAAATCTTGGGACAAATTAGGGCTTATTCAAAGGATTAAAGAAAGGTTTAGGAAATGATCAGTGTTGAGGAAGACCTGGAAGAGACTAAGGGAATATGATGGGATCGAATCCTGAGATGATGGGTTCCTAAATCCTAAAGGGTATTGCAGAGGAGAGTACCAGCTGTAGGAAACTGCATTCCAGGAAACTCTGGTGCTCACAGTCATGAGAAGTGACATGCCCAATGAAACAATGCTCCCATGCCTGAGGAAGATGGGCCAACTGGAGCAAGCTCCACCAGACCCCAGTCTGCCCATCTTGCTCACTCACAGGAGCAATGGTACCTGCCTGGCACACCATGCTCCTCTGCATCCCCATCAGACTCCTCTCCAGGACTTTTGACCAACTGGCCAGGACTGGGCTACAGAAGCTGGGAGTGTCCCATTTTGCCTGGGACATATGGTCACCCTATGGTTGTCCTCTCCAGCACCTTATTGAGCAGAAAAGTTGTTAAAAAAGCTAATTGAGTTTATTTTCAAATTTCAGTTAATATTAAATTTCTCATACATTCCACATTTCACCAAGAAGCATCCATTCAAATCTGAAATGATTCCCAGTGTCCATGTGGTTCAGAGGCACAGAGAATAAGAATAAAATGCTAAAATATATGTGATCCAGGTCACTCTTTCATTTAAGGTTTTAAAATATAGAGACGCACTCAGTTTGTTCTTCACTTAAGTCATTCTGAAAACAGTAGAAAACAAATGCTGTCTAAACAAGATTAGTTTTGATCAGTAAAGCAGAGAGACTGACTGTTTTGCTAAACTGAAAGAAACCCTTACATTTTAGAAATGAAGCTCTCTCCTTTGAACTTATTTTTGTTTCTTAATACTTCCTGAGTATTGCTATTTAAAATGCTAAACAGTGACACTCTTGAATTGTCTAATATATATATTTAGTTCAATCCATATAGGGGCATAGCTAACTATTTCCAATGCCCTGGGCAGAGTGCTTGTGAGCTGAGGCTGAGAAGGAGGGTAGGGGGAATGCCAAAAGAGACTGACCTGTTGTGGCTTAGGCTTACCATTGTCTGACCTACTGCTGCTCAGCCTCTTCACCACCTAGTGGTGGCTGTTGTCGTG